>NC_041351.1:30201989-30501989 GCF_004354835.1 Perca flavescens
CCCAAAGGCAGTTCTTAATTTTGTGTGGGAAACGTATTGAATTTTGATTGGAACTACATTACATACATCATACTATGTGGACTGCTGGCATGCATAAGGTTTTTTCACCAGATGTATGTAGACTTTTCACACTAAATGAGCTGCAGATGAACAGACACACCGCAGTGAGGTGTGTTTTACTTTTCTGTCCTTTTGCCATCTGCTCTTCGCCTTACTTTTCCCTTACATACATAAGTATATTAGTAATATTTTATTTGTAATTTTTTTTTCCACATGCAAGTCTGATTTATATTCTGAACTAAAAACAATGCCAAGCTTCTTGAGTGGTATTTCCCAGCACTGGTCTAGAAATGTATCTTCACTCCCCCCCATTCACAACCACAAAAAGCTGAAGAAAGGCTGAAATCAGCTACTCTCTCCACAGTAAGATAAGATTAGTTCATTTTAGTGTTTCCACTTCTCTCAAATAGTGTTAGAAGGGAGGACTGGAGAATATATCAGAGGTGCATTGTAAAGTGCAGTGTTGATGCTGAGGACAGCAGAGAAAAGAGGTAAGGGGGGTGGCGAGGAGAGAACTAAAAAGAGGGATTATGATAACCTCTTAAAAAGAGGGATTATGATAACTGCTGCCATGCCTTCTTTTTTCCCCCTTCCTCACTCAAAGTAATTATTTCTGGAAAGCCACTTTCTTTCTGTGGTTTCTCTGTGGCGTTGTCAGCTCTGTTTCCCTTCGTCAGACGCCACAAAGTCAAAATCAGGCACACTTAAATGCCACCGCAGAATTGTGAAAATTGTTTTAGAACGCCATGTCCCAACGTGGGATCTCTTTTCACATATACAACCAGTGATTATCTGTTCATAACAATCGCAGTTGCCCGTATTATATACTTATAATAATAATAATAATTATATAATTAATATCAATTCATTTGTTTGAACTTTTGTCATTATAATGTATACATTTTTAATGTGTAAACCACTTTCTCCTGTGTGAGAATATGTTACTTCACGTAAAATAAAAGCACATTCCTTTTAAAAATGTGTTTCCAGCTGCAAGCAGTGTGAACGTTTGTCAAATCTGTATATCAAATACAGAGCAAGTATGAGGCAAATGCACCAATGACTTCCATGAGTATCTGCACAGGTGTGTGTGTGTGTGTGTGTGTGTGTGTGTGTGTGTGTGTGTGTGTGTGTGTGTGTGTGAGAATATGTCTTCCTGGAGGATCAAGGAATGTATGTTGGAGGCCGCCAGGCTCTGAAGGGAAGTGTCAAGGGTAGGATATCTGTGGCTTTTTTTGGGATTTACTCTCACAATAAGGATTTAGTGGGTGACACTTGGGCAGGGTGTGTCTACATCAAAGGGGCTTCTCAGCATGGAGCAACAGCAGCAAGCAGAAACACATCAGGAAACACTGCTGCTGCTGCTGCAGTGTGGAGGCAGAGCTGGGAGAAAGTTGGCTTTATTCTTTTTTATTCTTTTTACAAAAGACAATGTCCAGGCAGTATGTAATGAGTGTGGGCATATGTCAGGTCCATGCAAGTGTGTGTTCCTGCTGTGTATGTGCAGTTGTAAGGTTCTGTAGTGATCTTAGCGTGTAGGGTGGAAACATTTGCATATAGATCCCCCATGGACTCTTATTTTACACAGGGAGATACACAGGCTTTAAGGGCTTGTATGTTGATATGCGAACATGTGTGGCTGACATTTTCAAACATTTACAACATTGCCACAATTTACAGATTATGTCAAGAAAAGAAGAGCAAAAAAAAAAATAAACCTGAACAGAGTTTGATCCTAAAGGAAAAATGTGGCTGTCCGCTCAGAATGAAACATTATGGAGACTAAACCTCCACAGTCTAATTGCTGACTGTTTCATCATCATCACCCAATAATTTCTACAATAACAGTTAATTCTGAATGACATATTCCATTAACATCTTTCTTTTTCTCATAAACATCCATATTCATTAGAGAACATTAACACTTATACCCTATAACTGCTTCTGTAATTTATCACACATGCATACACACACACACACACACACACACACACACACACCCACTTTCCTGATTGTCACACACCATTCAAAAGGTTTCTATGCAGCTGTTATCATAGCCTGTGATGAATTGTATCACTACTGTAATGTGTTGCACCTACAAGATGTTTTTAGAGAGCATCGTTGTAGGTTTAAAAGTGAATTTATTATTGTCGTGTGTGTGTGTGTGTGTGTGTGTGTGTGTGTGTGTGTGTTGGTATTGTCTGGAGTGTTGTACTGACAGCACAGATAAGTCTTTTTGTCCTGAGGCCTAATCCCTCCGCTACACAAGAATGAGAGATGGATAGAGAAAAAGATGGGAGACAGTGAGAGAGAGACATTGGTGTTGAACACAGTGACAAGTCTGGGAGAAAATGTGTGTGTTGTCGTGTGTGTTTGTGAAGACAACGCGGCGGCGGAGGCTTTCAGAAGTGAGCGAGAGCGGGATTTGCATGTGAACAAGGGCTTTAATGGAGCCGTGAACCGTTAATACGCATTCAGAGAGGTTTTGTAGCGCGTGGCCGGAGTTGTTCAGAAACAGGTGTTCTGCAAATCACAGTAAACACTCTCTCTTCCAAAATATTTTCCTCAGCAGTTTAATTCTCTGTATTCTCTGGCACCGTTCACTTTGCCAGCGCTTTCAGTAGGACTTGGGCTCTTGTTCAGGGAAAACATTATTTGGAAGATGTCAAAAAAAAAAAAGGACTGCATTCATGTTGTTTTGTCCTTTTTAAATCCATGTGGACATAATGGACTCTGGCACACGGCATCCAGCACTTTATTTGAACAGTTAACACAAATCTTATTCTATTTTGATATTAGAGATGTGACTGGGTTAAAACAGATACTAACAGTGACATCAGCATATCACAAAGACCACACTTCCATTCCATTTGTAATAATCTTCTAAATGGGACATCATCTTTGTCTGTATTTTTAACGGTTGGCAGTGCCATTCTCAAATGTTGAAACTAAGCGGCTGCAGTGGAAGAGTGCAGAACGCTGAATGGCTGGATGATCGAGCTGTTCCAATGATAAAGGGAGCTTGGAAAATATGGCTGTAAATTGTCAGCTGAACATACGAGTTCAGCTCATTTTCACAAGTCATGTTCCCAGAGTATATTATAGAGATTTACTGATAGTCACTTTTTGTGCAGGAGTGCACTCTGATATGCAGAGGGTCAGCAGAAAATCTCATAGTACCCTTTATTTTAAAGCTCCATATTTGATTCACTTTGTCTTAGCTTGTTTGGTAATAATTTGTTCTCGCACATACAGTAATTGCAGGTCACCAGTGTGTCCAGGACATCCTCTACATTGACATCAAGTAAAACAATTCACATTGGGGGCAGTATTCTAATCCTTTCTTTTAGGAAAAGAAGGCTGCAAGGTTCCAGCCTTCCGTGCGGTGATTTTAGGGAGATCATTGTACCACTTTGTTCATTCACATTTACATTTCATATTAGGTCATTGTAGGTCAGTCAACAACACATAAGTTGAATTTACGATCAGTTTCAAGATACTTTACATTTACTTAGATTTTTCAGAATGTAACTCCAAGTAGTTGCAGTTCATACAGGTCATTGACAAAGTGACATCAAGTGAGGCCTTAGATCAGCGGTGTAGTCTAAGTGATACGCAGGTATATGCAGTATACCCTCTAAGAAAGCTCCAAGATTTCCATTTACCTACTTAAAAATGCCCAATGACACTCAACAACATACTTTCCATTATATTTTTGATATATTGATATACATCTGTGTTTTTCTTCTTCACATACTTCTCATTCTTCAAATAAAGGTATTTCCCCCGTAAATTGGTGCATAAAAGTGTATCCGAATACAGGAAATTAAGTCGTCGATGCTCAAAACTTCCCTGGGGAAGGACACCCCCTTTCCTCCAAAGGCAGATTCTGGCCAATATACAGTACAGTATACCCACTACAATACATTAGACTACACCACTGCCTTAGATGTTTTACAGTAATCCTTCTTTAATGATAATTATATCATGATTCCACTTGGGTTGTATGCGTACGATTTTTTTCTTCTTCTTTTGATCAAGTTTTTTTTAAAGAATATTAAGACAACAATTCCAGCGTTGCCTAAAGCCATGCTCATATTATGGAACATCATAATCAATTTTGTGTTTCACCGCTAGATTTCACTTTACTTTAAGCGGGCAGCTTTGGAAGACAGATTACTGTAGATTTGTCTGTCTACATGTCTACAACTCTTCACTTCACAACAATGTCCAATCATGCTTCACTCGGAGTGACTCAGGAGTGAAGTATTTGAAACGGCTTCTGTAATTCGCTCTGGCAAATACGCAAACTTAGAATGTGAATGATGTACTATACAATCGAAACGACATCATTAGGGCGTCTGATCTACCAGGTGAGCTACCCAGGCGCCCTTATTCATCTTAGTCATTTAGACTGTACATTACATCATTCACATATGCAGAGGCTCAGTCCTTGACGCAGCGGCTCAGGGTTCGAGTCCGACCTGCGGCCATTTGCTGCATGTCTTCTCTCTCTCTCTCTCTCTCTCTCTCCCCCCCCCCGTTTCCTGTCTACAGCTGCCCTGTCTAATAAAAGCTAAAATGCCCAACAAATTATCTTAAATTACATAATTAATTAAAATAATTAAGTGTATTTGGGGTCACATGTTTAGTCATCAACTTAAGGACAACTTTACATCAGCATATCAGTAATGCTGTTCAAAAAAAATAACAACAAAATAATTTATTTGACCAGTGGGTAAATATTAAAGACTAGATGGGTCATAATTGTATTAATATAATAGATAATAAAACAAATAAACCAGTTTATAAATAAATACATTGACAACAAAATATATTACGGAATAAGGAAAAATAAAGGACATATAATATATGTCCAATATAAAATGTAGGGTTGGGCAAGTTAACGTGTTATTATCGCGTTAACTCATTAATTAATTAATGCCGACAATTATTTTATCGCGCATTAACGCCGTTTTTATTATTTCTTTTACTTTGTAAAAGTCTGTGCTGACTGCTGCTGCGCTTACAGGAACCAGAAAAGAAAATAACTGGCAGATAAACAAACCAACAAACATGGAGAAGGGTACAGAACTTTTACAAATGACGGCAGGTATGAGATTCCCTCAAGACGCACCATCACAAGAAGAATACACCAGTTGTATGAAAAAGAGAGGACCGCAAAAGCGACACCTTTACAATGTGTACCTCTCACTGGTGACTACTGGACATCACTGGGTAACCATAGTTACCTCAGAGTTACAGTGCATTATATTGATGAACAGTGGGCGCTGCATTCACATGCTCTGACTGTAATGAAAACAGAGGAGAGACATTATGCTGAAATGTTTGTGCTTCACCTCACTCTAACAGGGACATTTGGTACTGAACAGAGACTGGTTATAACAGGGACATTTGGTACTGAACAGAGACTGGTTATAACAGGGACATTTGGTACTGAACAGAGACTGGTTATAACAGGGACATTTGGTACTGAACAGAGACTGGTAATAACAGGGACATTTCATACTGGACAGAGACTGGTTATAACAGGGACATTTGGTACTGAACAGAGACTGGTTATAACAGGGACATTTGGTACTGAACAGAGACTGGTAATAACAGGGACATTTCATACTGGACAGAGACTGGTTATAACAGGGACATTTGGTACTGAACAGAGACTGGTTATAACAGGGACATTTGGTACTGGACAGAGACTGGTTATAACAGGGACATTTGGTACTGAACAGAGACTGGTTATAACAGGGACATTTGGTACTGAACAGAGACTGGTTATAACAGGGACATTTGGTACTGAACATAGACCATAGGTTATGCTACTCCCTGATAAAAGAAAACAAATGTTTCTGCTGTTATCTCAGAAATAGCCTGTTTTAATGTTATGATTGTGGCTCAGGTTTTGTTTTATGTATAACAAACAGGATAATATTAATGCCCTGGCAGTGGCAATAATCTTTAATTTTGTATTCGCTTTGATTACATTGTTTAAGTTGAGATTTACACTCAATATTTTATTCAACTGCTACTGTATAAACAAAATGCTGATGTTAAGTGTTTGCAGAACAAATGTTATGGCACTTTTGTTCAACATTTAAAATAAAATTGTGCTATACACTACTTTTGAATTCATTATTGGATTTTGCGTATAACAATGTGATTAATCACGATTAATCAGGGAGATCATGCGATTAATCACGATTAAAACTTTTAATCGTTGCCCAGCCCTAATAAAATGTAATATAAATATCTCACCCTATTTTAATTAATAGTTAATGATATAAATAAATGGGGGTGGAGGGGGTGATCCCCGCTGGTAATGGGTGAGAGGCAGGGCCATTCATACTCACATTCACAGCTACTGGCAGTTATAGAAAGAGTCACCAATTAACCTAATTAACGTAACCTGCATGTGTTTGGACTGTGGGTGTGTCAATCAGAATCCATTTAAAATATTCAACAAGTTTTAATGAATTCCAAAGATGTTATTTGAAAGCTTGTTTTTTAATACACTGTGGATTGATTTTCTCCTGTGAAGGCCACTTTTATTTATATCATGGCATACTTATTTCAGCCTGACGCAGCCTTGTCAATTAACCTCTGGGGCGGGATCAACAATTTTGGTTGCGACATGGACAGAAGATATATCAACTACAGTTTTACAATAGCGGTTTACTTTATGTTTTCTTAACCAGTTCTTTCTTCTGGGTTTGCAGTGAGTATGAATTTATGTGAAGATAAAAGGAAATCCATCGAATTAATCCTGTGTGTGTGTGTGTGTGTGTGTGTGTGTGTGTGTGTGTGTGTGTGTGTGTGTGGGTGTGTGTGTGTGTAAGAGAGAGAGAGCATTTGTGTTTGGCTCATAGCCACAGACATTGTCATTAGGCTGCCTCACATTTTGCTTCATATTTAAATTTTGTGTGTGTATCCTGTTACTGCATACATACACAGCCAAAGTAAAGTAAAAGCAATGGAGGTTGACATTACAGGTGCTGACCTCTTGTGTGTGTGTGTGTGTGTGTGTGTGTGTGTGTGTGTGTGTGTGTGTGTGTGTGTGTGTGTGAGAGTGAGTGAGCGAGAGAGAGATGAATGGCACTCAGAAGGATCCACTTGATTATGTTCAATGGAGAGCTTTCTCCCCTCAGCCTTATTTATGTCTGCACACTGCAGCCTGGACACACACCTATAAATCTGCAGACCACACACACACACACACACACACACACACACACACACACACACACACACACACACACACACACACACACACACACACACATCACACATCTTCAACATCTCTGACACCCATATTTGCTGTCATTCCTCTCACCATCTCTTAAAGGTATCACTGTATTTTTCAAACGCTTATCTGCATCAGGGGTTGATAAATTGAAAATCAATCATGGGATCTGAGAAGAGGAGAAAACTTTGAACGAGTGGAAAGAGACATTTTCGAGGAATAACACCATGCAGTAAGGGATGGCAGGTTGTATAGAGAGAATCTGACTGTAATAATGCAGGCATAGACAGTGTACACCAAGACAAAGAACGTAATTATGTCTTTAGTCTATATCGCCGACGTTTCATTTACGGGAGAGTTCAACGGCCGCCGGAACTGAGTAACATTCTCATCACACACTCTACAGCCATTTTAATTCCAGAGCTCACCTTTCTAGGTACCCGTTCCACCAAAACAAGTTCCTTCCCGAGGCTATTTTGCAGTGGCACCGTACCTGCGTTCAGCGCTCGGCTCTGCCCAAGACGATTGTGATTGGTTTAAAGAAATGCCAAAAAGCCAGAGCACATTTTTCCCTATCAAGGAATGCTGTGTGGACTAGCCAGACCCTCCTCCGCAGCGCTGTGGAGATCTGGCAATGCAAGACTATTATGTCTTTACCACTTGACATGTCTTTAATAATTAAATTGTGCTGTATATACCTTTTGATTAGAATGAGAGTGAATAAATAGAATAAATAAATAAATGTGAATCTAAAAATCCTTGAACATTTTCAAAGTAAAACAATATACCTAGTTTAATACCTTTTACAGGGCTATCAAGGTCCTGTGTAGAACATGATAAAACTAAAATGGATGTGGTCTGATGTTACCCATGTAGATGTGTTTTGATAACCTGATTTCCAGATGGTTTTGTTACACAAAACCATCTGAGAAGCCATCATTGGAAAATGTTTGGAAAAGGGCAGGCACAGGTGATTAATTTTAGGTGTTAATGTTAGAAATCAAATATCAGCCAATATATCATCTAAAGTTTTTAACTTTTAACTATTGATGTCGGCGTTGGTCTGAAAAATCCAACATCGGTTGTGTTACATTGAACAAATTTGAATCAAGTTTCACTGCAAATTTTTAGCACATGCCAAACAGCAAAGGGAGGCCATTTCAATTGTGAAAATTCCACACTCAGATCTTCTAAGATCATGTCACTGACTTGCACATGACTTGGCTACCAGCTGCAATACAGTGCTTTTTTAGGGGAATAGAGTCCACTTCTCTCTGGATGGAGTCATCACTCACTGATCTTTAAGAGTTCTGAAAACTCCTGCGTGGACACAATTTCCAACTCAAACAACTCCAAAGAAGTTATTTGGGCATGTAGGCACAGTCTGCTGTGTCTTAATTACACTCCTCTATGTTGAAGACACAATCTGTGATTTAGGCTGATAAAACAGATGTTTGGATTGTACACAAAAATATTGCCTCAAGCTAAGATCCTTTAAGAAATGCCAGCTGTGGTATAGAAATTTGACTGTGTCCCTCTCCACGACTATCTCCATCTCTTTCCATCTGTGGCTGTGAGTCAGGCTACCTAGAGTTAAAGGAACACGCCGACTTATTGGGACTTTAGCTTATTCACCGTATCCCCCAGAGTTAGATAAGTCCATACATACCCTTCTCATCTCTGTGTGTGTCCTAACTCCGTCTGACGCACCCACCGCTTAGCACAGATCCTGGAGGTAACCGGCTCCATCTAGCCTACTGCTCCCAATAAGTGACAAAATAACACCAACATGTTCCTATTTACATGTTGTGATTTATATAGTCACAGTTTGTACAAATAACAAGGTCCCATGAGACACAGCCATCTTCTAACCGTATACAAACTGGGAACTATATTGTCAGAAAGGTGAAGCTCTGCTACTTCTGCTACTTGGGCGGACCCTTCATCATTGGTTGCTGTTTTAAATCCTGTTAACCCGGCTCACGCTCACTGTACTGTTGCAAAATGGAGACAAGTCAAAAACACACACATGCAAAGCAGTGGCACACACATTCTTGCCTAGGATTCACTTAACTGTTGGTATATTGTTGTAGTGCTGTCTGACACTAGAGGAAGGAGGAAAGGAAGTGCAACAGTTTGTTGCAGTCATGTAGGCAGTCAAATATACAGTAATCTGTCTTTAAAGTACAGTAAAGACCCAGAGCATTTCCAGTGAGTAATGGATACTTTCCAATTAAATCATTAAGCAAAGACTAATGACCAATGGCATACTTGAAAAGTGTGTAAAGCTCTGCCCCAGTTGCATTCAGATACCAATCTGTTGTGAGTATGCTGTGTTGTGGTTTACACCTCAGAAATGAAAAAAATACTTAAAGATACCAGCATGTTAGTCTGGATCAATGGAAGTACATTTTCAGGATAATGGCCTGACATACCGTGTGTGGATGGAAACAACAACAAACTTCGAGCTAGCGAGCTACACGCTGAAAATGGCAACTTTTGAAGAAAATTTGGATCGTGCAACAAGGCATGTCAGCTTGGTTCTTTCAGGGAATGATTGTAAAGACTTAAAAAGTATATGTTTTCCTCTCTAACTGGTACCTTTTGAAACCGATATTAGAGGATGAAGTACACACAGAGATACACTGGTAAGAGCTAATGAGGTTTAACCATGTTTTAACCTTTATATAGCTCACGTTACTGTATTATGGGAACAGTTAACTATGTAATATTGTATGTGGCATTTTCATTTGTGAGGTGCAAATGTTCCACCAAAACAACTTCCTGAGACTATTTTGCCGAGTCAGCAGTGCTACGTCCGCTCAAGACGACTGTGATTGGTTTAAAGAAATGCAATCAACCCAGAGCGTTTTTTCTTCTCCTATCCTAGAGTGTACAGCATGTATGGTGTAGCCAAGGTTATAATCGTTAACAAAAATGATAAAAATAACGAAAACTAGGTGGGAAAAAACATTGTCATTAACAGAAATAAAAATAAAAATGAGGCATTACAAAAAAATGATAACTAACTAAAACTGTAATGTCTGTTTGCAAACTAACTAACTAAAATAAAGTAAAATTATTGAGAAATGTCCTTAGTTCTGGTCTTTGTCAATGTCTTTCATAGAGCAGAGTTGACATTTCTGACCATAGACCTGTTTAATACAGTATACTGTGCCATAGACATATATAGTTTCTGACTGGGAACCCAGATATTCCGACATTCCATGTCACATTGAACACAACATAGTCCATGCCCTTCGCCTGGCATCATGGCGGTACCAAAAGTCAGAAGAAAGCAGCAGAGTCCTATTTGATTATGACTGTGTCAGATAAAAGTAAGTGCCTCGCAGTGGAAGGTGGTAAAATAATGGCGTTTTTCCATTACATGGTACCTGCTCGACTCGCCTCGACTCTACTCGCCTCGACTCGACTCGACTTGGCGCACTGTGCGTACCTTTTCCATTGCAGATTTTAGTACCGCCTCAGCGTGGCTGGTCGTCATAGCGACTGCCGTGGGCGTGGCTTGGTAGCGTTGCATTTCCCCCGATTCAATTCCTGGTTCTCCTTCTCCGTAAACAACATGAAATCAACAAGATAGTTAACTTTTCCTGCTCCAGATTTCCCACCGTGGTCAGAAAGAACAGGGGAGACTCTTTGTTTCTCTCACTATATGACTCTACTACTCGCTGCCGAGCTAATCGCCATCAATCTCTCACTTCTCCCTCGCTCACCAGCTACACACACACACACACACACACACGGTGACTCGACACACACACCAGCGCACAAGTATAACCATCAGGCCACTTGTATGCTGCGGAGAAAGCTCTGCGTGGAGCCTCCGGCAGCAAAAAACCACCGCTGGCTAAACTATTTAAAAATGCCGTCTGTCGCTAGCAATGCAGTGATCAGTGACGATTCTTTCCGACCAATCAGCAGCCTGCAGGGTTTCACGTCACCGAGCTGAGGAGGTACTAAAAAAAGTACCCGATAGCAGGTACCAGGTACTTTTTTTCGTAATGGAAAACCAAAAAAGGCGAGTAGAGTTGAGGCGAGTCGAGCAGGTACCATGTAATGGAAAAGCGCCATTAGTGGACAATTTATTAAAGGGAAAAATCTCACGAATTTGAAAGTATATTTGAGAAGCAATGACGGCTAGCAAGGACGGTTAGCAAGGAGGCTAACCTAGCATACCTTAACAAGGTAAAGGAGAACGCAAAGCCCCCTTTCCCCAAATCAGAAGCTAACCCCCGGTACAGGGCATGGATGTATGGGTACAGGACATGGATGTAGGGGTACAGGACATGGATGTATGGGTACAGGACATGGATGTACAGGGCAGGGGTACAGGGCATGGATGTAGGGGTACAGGGTGTGGATGTATGGGTACAGGGTGTGGATGTATGGGTACAGGGCATGGATGTAGGGGTACAGGGCATGGATGTATGGGTACAGGACATGGATGTAGGGGTACAGGACATGGATGTAGGGGTACAGGACATGGATGTAGGGGTACAGGACATGGATGTATGGGTACAGGACATGGATGTAGGGGTACAGGACATGGATGTAGGGGTACAGGGTGTGGATGTATGGGTACAGGGCATGGATGTATGGGTACAGGGCATGGATGTATGGGTACAGGGCATGGATGTATGGGTACAGGGCATGGATGTATGGGTACAGGACATGGATGTAGGGGTACAGGACATGGATGTAGGGGTACAGGACATGGATGTATGGGTACAGGACATGGATGTAGGGGTACAGGGTGTGGATGTATGGGTACAGGGTGTGGATGTATGGGTACAGGGCATGGATGTAGGGGTACAGGGCATGGATGTATGTGTACAGGGCATGGATGTAGGTGTACAGGACATGGATGTACGGGTACAGGGTGTGGATGTATGGGTACAGGGTGTGGATGTATGGGTACAGGGCATGGATGTAGGGGTACAGGGCATGGATGTATGGGTACAGGACATGGATGTAGGGGTACAGGACAAGGATGTATGGATACAGGTCGTGGATGTATGGGTACAGGACATGGAGGTATGGGTACAGGACCAGGAAGAATGACGGAGACAACCGTAGGACAGAGAACACTACAGGCGGGCTTTCACCGGCGACCCGATAGCTGCTGGTTAGTAACTACGCAGGAACACCACAAGCAGGAGGAAGCGTGGGTTAATATTTTTATTGATACTGAAATGTTTCCACAACTGTGTGAGTTGATTGACTTCAACAAGTTCACCACTTTACTCAAACCAAAGTTTAAAACACCTGTTGATGTCTGTCTTCTTTAGTCTGTTAGCTATTTAGTTTTTTTTCCTGGAACACGTCACTCACACATTTTGCACTTACTGCTGCGTCTTGTGTAGACTGTTTACATATTTGTGCTCATCATCATATGTACATTTTATGTAATTTATGGGTGTTATTGTTGAATACATTGTGAATACATATTTCTAAAATTGTATAATGTTTTTGTGGAGTTATTATTAAACAATACTTTTTCTGACCTTTTTGAATCTTGCCCCTGACAAATAACCCATATTACAAAAAAATATGAAAACTAACACTAAAACTAAGCATTTTCAAAAAAGTAAAAAATAAACTAAACTAGCAAACCCGCTTTAAAAATGAATTAAAACTAAACTGAATTTGAAAACAAAAAGTCAAAACGAAATAAAAATAAAAACTAATGAAAAATGCAAAACTATAATAACCCTGGGTGTAGCCAGACCTTACTCCACAGCGCTGTGGAGATAGATAAGATAAGATAGACTTTATTAATCCCACACTGGGGAAAAGAAAAACAATGTACACACATCAGAATAACACAAATACACATTAAGTAGACATAAGAGAAAACATATACATAAAGTATACAAAAAACAATTGAATTTGTTATAATAATAATAGTAATAATAAAACAAACATTTACACAATAAACACCCTTCTATAAACAGACAGTATATAAACACAAACAGTTGGAGATAACACAGAGTAATACATAAATAAATATGTATAGTGCAGAATATTGTCCAGTGATGGCTCATATTGCAGAACCAGCTAGCAGTGCTGCATTATGATGTTGTATTAAAGAGTCTGACTGCTGCTGGGATGAAGGACCTGTGGTAGCACTGAGGGTGCAGCAGTCTGCTGCTGAAGGAGCTGCTCAGGGAACTCCCAGTCTCATGTGGGGGGGGGGGGGATGAGAGGTGTTGCCCATGATTGATGCCAGCCTGGCTAACATCCTCCTCTCCCCCACCTCCTCTATGGTGTCCAGAGGGCAGACCAGAACAGAGCTAGCCCTCTTCACCAGTCTTTTGAGCCTTTTCCTGTCCCTCTCTGTGCTCCCAGCAGCCTACTGCATAAAAGATAGCAGACGCAACCACAGAGTCATAGAATGCTTTTAACAGATTCCTGCACACACACCAGACATAGGTCTGGCAATGCAAGACTACACAGAGAGAAAGTGCTTTGATGGCTCAGACAGAGATTCAGACATACACTAGAGAGATCATATTCACCCAAACCAGGCAGGATGACAAGCCAAGGGGTGGGATATGTGAATTCTCATCATTTGTCACCTTTTCCTCTCTCCCTGGCATCCCATCTTGGCTCCAGCTCTCCCTCTATTCATTCACCCTCGACCTCTCTATCTATTTACTCATTCGTCAAGGCTTTAGTCTCATCCCTTCTTCCGTTGATTTCTCCATCTTTTCCTCACTGTTGTCCACCTCCTCCCTCTGTTCCTATTTTTGCACTCTTACCATTTCCTATTCTGCCCTCTTCCTTCACCACCACATTCACTCTACTCCCCATTTTTTCCATCCATTGTTGCCCCCCCCCCCCACCCTCTTCAGGCCGATTTGCCTCGCTCGATGGTGGGGTATTTGACAGGCCTGCTGCTTGAAGATAGCGCGATTGAATGCGAGTCCCTGGGATGGGAGGAGGAGGAGGGTAAAAAAGGGTAAAGTGGTATTAGCTGGTGAAAAAGGGTTGGCACCAGGCTTTGACAAGGAGAGGAGGAGAGGGGGTGGTTGGGATCTGGGTTGTAGGAGAGAGAGAGAGAGAGCCAGGCATGGGGCTTAGGGCGAGCCAGGCACATTGACACTACTACCTCAGAGAGAGTGAGGATGAGTTGGAGCAGAGACAGTGGGAAAAGCTTGTATCTCCAAAATGTCAACTATTCAGAAACTTTCAGCATGATATGCAGTCTTGTTTTCAGCTACATTTTTGAGGATGGTTTTATAGTTTTGATAGGGCTTCATGAGAGCAAAAAGATCAAGAGTCATGTTTAATGGGAGATGGAAGACACGCAAGCTTTACTGTTGTGGTACACATCATGCATCTACCATGCCAGCCTCTATCAGGGGGGTTTGTGTGAGTGTAACAAAACTTCTGCTTCAACTTGCCGGCTGACCTACTCTACCATTGTAATGAATGGGTATGTGCAGGCCTGCCAACTTTTCAGAAAACCTTGGAGTGAGATTTGGTGTACAAAGCAATTGTTTTGGCTCATTCAGCATCATTGCCGTACAGCAAAAAACTACAAAATATATACACACACACACAAACACACACACACACACACACACACACACAAACACACTTCTTTTGATCATAAGCCCCTGCTTGCTTTGTGATGTGTTCAGCGACACAAGTGTGTGTGACTCTCTTCTTTTCTCTTTACCACACATACTCCGCTTAGTGTTTGTATAGGCATTTATGGATGCATCCACACCAATTTACACTATGGCATGTATAGTGCAGTGTTTATGTGTGTTTTTGCTCACTTGCTGGCTTGCACCATAAACCAGCTCTACCATACTGTAAAACAATGACACCAGTGGTTCTCAGTGTAGGGACCAGGGTCCCACAGTTAAATTAACATTGGTCTACCAAAGGGATCTACTAGGACCACTGAAATTCTAAAGTATGAGAACCACTGATTTACATAAATTCTAATCCTTCAAAACTAAATAAATATAAATAACCATTTTTGGACACCAGGGCCAAAGACCAAACCTCATTAGATTAGGCAGTGAGGGAAATTCATTCTTCAATCAAGGCCTTTCCCCACCACAAGGTGCAGCAGAAAATAGACTGAAAAATACCAACAGCAAGACAAAAGACACAGCATGGCTCATTTTGTGCATGTGTCATATCACAGCCTTTCTCAAACTTTATTTGTGCCAAAGCCCAGTAATGTTTGGCCCTCATCCTTTGTGCCCCACTTACTTAATTTTTGGGGAAAAGAGAGACTATTTGTTCATTTTATGAAACATTTAATTAGTTATTTACAGTTACATTTAGAGATGCACAGAGGTTAGACAAGCACAATAGTGGCCCAAAGGTCCCCAGTATCTGCCCCCCTGGTGAGCTGTCACAAACATGTGGACCAGTCACAGCTGGCCTGGCAACCCAATGGCATAGGTTTTGTTTCCAGATTTTGTGAGGAGACATAATTTTGAGCATTAAACACAACATTTTTATGCACCTATTTCTACCCTTTTCTACATCAATTTATGCTGGAAACAATTGAAAATATAGAAAAAATAAGGCCCTCAGACATTCTGTATTACTTTCAACTATTCTCTTGTAGATCAACTTTTTCTAATTTAACGTTGTCTGCTGAGTCAACACAAGCAGGGAGCGCTCTTGAACCCACTCACCGACTCTGAAAGCATAACTAGTCGATCACGAGTTCTTCCAGTTGAATATGGACAGGTGAAACCCTTTCCAGTAGGATTGGGCCTTTGTAAAAAAAATGTCCAGGGTTGGGAAAGCTACTTGAAAAGTTTAGTGAGCTAAACAGGCAGTTACTTTATATTAAATGAAGCTTCACTACTAACGTTACCCCCTAAAGAAATGTAGCTATGGCGGCAAAAGTAGTTTACTACATCAAAGGTATTTTTTATACATCCATGTACACTGCATATACGTCCATGCATGGTGGTTGCGTCACTGATCCACAGCAGTTTTATTTCAGTCCGCAGCAGAAAGCTTCTCTACACTCTCACACTTCGGAAATACTTGAGGAAATGTAGCTTGTGTGGATGCTACCGGACTACTTAATCAATAAAACAGCTAAGCTACTGAAAAGCTATTTGATCAGCACAAGTTACTGATGTTGGCTACTTTTTAATTTGCCAGGACGTGTCCTAATGACAAATGCTGGTTCAGCCGGTTTGCATAAAATCAAACCGGTTAAGCTCGTAAACCAGACAAAATTGAGTTAACGATTTAAAGGTATGATTCTTTTTTAAATTGAAATTGTACAAACTTTCCAAATGGACATTTTCTCCACACCTCCTGCTTTGTGCAGATCAACATGTTTGATTCCCTGAAATCTGAGGTAAAAGATATGATGCGATGTGAGTAGTGGGCACTTCAACTCACCCAGTAACATGTTTCATATGAAAGGCACTTGGCTGTACATTTTCATAATGCAATCATTGTGACAACTTTATAAACACTACTTAAAAATGAATGACAGGGTGACAATACATGTAAACATTAAGAGTGTTTCAAGACTTGAAAATACTCTGAATCTGTGGGGTTGATCATTATCAGGTAAGACAGAGAAGGAGAGAGAGAAAGACGGAAAGTGTAGAGCGAAGAGGAAGGAGTACAGGGGATCGTCAGATTGCTGTAAAGGGCCTGAGAGTTGACAGCTATGGGAAAGGACAGCAGACCCCCCTTATATAGAAAAAGAGAGTAGAGATGGTGGTAGAAGGGGGGGGAGGAGAGAGTAGAGCATGAGATAGAATGGAGTAATATCAGTGCTATAAAAAGTCCATTCAATTTAACCATTTCAAGCTCCGTCTCCAGTTCAATCTTCTCTTTCTCTGCGTGTGTGTGTTTGTGAGCGTCTGGTTATGGCGCGAGGGCTCCCGGCTGCTTAGAGGTCAGACTTTATTAGTTAGCTTTGTTCTGTGTCAGTGTGGTAATGTCATACGTCCTTGCTTTATTGTGTAGTATATTTTCATTTTTACATGTGTATGTTTTACTTTTATCGTTACATGGCCAATGTGAACATGGTTAAAACCAATGACAAACATACAGTAAAAAGGACACCTGCACATCAGAATTTGAAGAACAATGGACATGGCAAACAATGGGCAGTTGATCTAATGAATTTACATGAGTCACTGAGTAGTGGATGACAACAACTCAAGGCAACAACAGATAATGATAAACAAGGATATGAGAAATGGGACAGAAGAAAACACCAGGCTGCTATTGTTGATGCTTTAAGACAATATAAGAGTACTGTTTAATGGACTGACTGACTGACTAAGAAATGGTAAGTTTGAAAAATGAATTTCTTTAAAGTGTTTTTGCTATATCTAACCATGACTATGTGTTGGAGTTTGTTTTCTAAGAGATAATGGAGGAAATGTGGGGCTTCTAAGCCGTCTTTGTTTATGGATGTTTAAAGTTGCCAGTTTGACCCTAACCCTAGCCAACTATCATCAAGACCAAAATCACTCATGAACTGCCTTACTGTTTGTGTGTGTGTGTGTGTGTGTGTGTGTGTGTGTGTGTGCCCACAGAGAGAGGTGGAGACAGAGCTACATTTCCTGCTACAATAAGCACATCTATAGATTTTAGAACTAAGTTCTTTACAAAAATTAAATCGAAACCACAACATTTTGATACACTTTCTGACCATACTAAAATGCAACATCTACTTGGAGAAAATACTGTCAGTGCTATAGAAGCCTAAAGGTGCTGACACACTAGGCAGACGACAAAGAACTATTGGCAATGAAGGCAGACTGTGTCTTGCCCAAAAAGTTGAACCTGGACACACCACAAAGACTACAGTCGACGGCCAACTGGCACATACCAACCAGCACATACGTTCTGCACCTGCGTGGCAAGAAAATCTCCACGCCATCAGGCAGTGGTAATCTATTCAATAACAGCCTGGTGTTAGCAAAGACTCGGATTGCCACTGTTAGTTATATATCGACCTTTGATTAGGGATAAATGCTAACACAGTGCTGGGCTGGGATACAGTAGTGCACAGAAGCTCCATGGTTACCACACATTGAGTGCCTGGCGTTTACTCGCGGAGCCCCTGCCAATCTATTCACATAAGGGAACACAGTGAGACCCCGCAGATCCAAGCAACTACGCAGGCGTCGTTTAACGTCCGTTACATTCAAGCCGTTGCCAAATAAGTTGCTACAAAGCTAATTAAGACTATCAGCTCCACACAACTCTCTCTGGAGTTCTGTGTTTCACTATTTCTCTTTATGTGTCACTATGTTTAGAAAATGGTGTCGTCCGGCGACTTCCGCACGCAGAAAATCGAAACCTGTTTTGTTGTCATTACTTAGAATTCCTCATGGGGGCGACATGCTCATCCAAGTAAAGTTAGAAGTTTTCATTATTTTGTCCACCTCCTGTGTCACTCCACTGAATTGTTGTTGTCTGTAGGAGCCGCAGCCCCCTGTTGTCCAATCAGGACACATTAGCTTGTGGCCCCTCAATCTGCCAGAGCAGCACCTAAGGGAGCCCAGGGGAAATGTCCCATACTGTATCTAAATGCTAATCAGTGATCACGCCATTAATGAACACAGAAAAAGCTCACCCACAACCCTCTGCTTCGTATGCTGTCACAGTGTCGGGACAAGGACAGGAGTGTTGAAGGCGTGTGGGCTGTGAACAGTGTTGGGAGTAACGCAATTACAGGGATGTATTCCTTTTTGTAACACAGTAATATAACGCATTACTAAGTACATTTCGGTACGCATTTTAACGCAACATTTCTTTGAAGGAAGTGTGTTATTTCCTGTTGCTGTATTCGATGGTTGAGATGACTGCAGAGACGGATACATTTGCGAGATGGACATTATTTTCAGGAGTTATTACGCTGCGTTGAAGCGAGCTGTCCTGTCTCTGGTCCCGTGGTCAGAGCCAGAACCAGAGACGGTACGGACAACATCTGTGTCCCAACAGGTGACGGTACGTCGGCGCGGACAGCGGTGTGTCCCAGCTGCTGAGAGATAGAAACATGTCGGGAATTAATGTAGAGGCTTGCTATGTGTAAATATCATTGCATTTTATCAGCCGTGGAGAGTAACTATGAAGTACTTCAATACAACTGTACGGTACTTTTATCTGAGTATTTTCATTTTCTCCTACTTGCCTATTGTACGTTTTGCTTTGCATGTTCATATTAATTATACAAAATATTAAGAATAATCTATGATGTATTAAAGTGGATAAAGAGGAGACTTTATTGATCCAGGGGGGAAATTCACAAGCTAGCTGCCAAGTCAAACTGGTATTTCACAACAGTAACACAAAAGTAGTGTAAAGCATTACAATTCAGAGACAGTAATATTGTAATATACCTAATTACTCTCAAATGACAGTAACTAGTAATATATAATGTATTACATTAGTAACTTGCCCAACACTGGCTGTGAATATTTTGGACTTATGCTAAGTATTCACCTTTTAATTTGATAATTTTCCTGTTTTTTTATACCTGTCTTTTTCTATTTGTTCTTTATGCACTTAAAACATTAAACTAACTGCAGTAAATAATACTTTATATTTTGAATCAATACGTTGATTAATCTTTCAATAAATGAATCAAGGATTTAGTCTGTAAAATGTCATAGTCATAGTTTGTCTAATCTCGGTATGTTTGATTGATGAATAGCTTAAGTTATTATTAAAATGTAGTTTATTATTTCTGTTCACTATTCTAAAAGTTTCAGCTTTCCATTGAACGTGTTGATTGGAGGAGGTTTGTACAACTCTTCCTTAGCAGCAGGTGGAAACGTGTCGATGGCCTGGCCAGAGGAAGCCTGACTGCAGGGTGATTCCAGCTGTCGATGATAGAGAGTGAGAAAATATTAATTTAAACGAGATGTGATCATTTGATGATGGGAATGGAGTGTGGAGTGAGTTCCAAGTGTGTAAGAACTGACTGAGCAGATCACAGGCAAAGAAGAGGTGAAGGACGCAGAGGAAGTGGAGGAGTGTGTGTGTGTGTGTGTGTGTGTGTGTGTGTGTGTGTGTGTGTGTGTGTGTGTGTGTGCGTGTGTGATCACACTCCCCATATGGCAGACAGTGGGATACTTCCTGTTTTGGATGGCATGCAAGGGACCCACTTTTATCTTAGAGGAAGTGGAGGAGTGTGTGTGTGTGTGTGTGTGTGTGTGTGTTGGTTTTAAATTTTCTACAATTTTAGGTGTGTGTCGCGTGTAGGTTAGACCATCATTTTTATGAGTTATGATAACATTGTACTCACCAAGTTAATTGCTGAAATTTGTGGCAACACTACACAACAAAGTCAACAAACCAACCGTTTATTCAGATTATCTAAACCACTTTTCTTTTTAAAGTAGAACTGAACGTGAACGCACCTGAAATGTTGCAATAATCCCGCATTGCACAAGAAGACTGTGTGCACACAAATACGATCAGTACAGTGGGTCAAAGATTAAGCAGGAAGTGGGTCTCTAAACTGCAGTGATGACAGACAATTTGAGTACTAATGTAACCCCCTCGTTTTCTCTTCAACATAAATTGATTAACCTCATTAACCCAACAGAAAACTCTGATTGGACAGATAGTCTAGCTAGCTGTCTGGATTTACCCTGCAGAGATCTGAGGAGCAGTTAGACAGACAGACAGACAGACAGACAGTCTAGCTAGCTGTCTAGATTTACCCTGCAAAGATCTGAGGAGCAGTTAACCGTAGTCCTCACAAATCCACCAGAGTTTGAAATGCCAACATAAAGAAAGCCCAAGGCAACGAATATCCGGCCTAAATAAGTGAAATCTGGCAGAATTTCCGTCGGCAACGGAGCAATCCCGGAAGTTGAACGTAATGGATATAGACTACAGAGCCCCTAAAACGGAGACATTTGGAAACGCTGCTGCCCTCGTTTTGGTTTGAAAACTCTGGGGTTGCTAAGTAGTCTGGACGGGCACAAACGGAGACTTTTGGAGAAGGCGATGCACGTCAGCCAGCCTTATCGGTTAGGTAGGATGACATACTGTACCTCTCAGTAACCGTTCCACCTCGGTGTCGCTTTAAGCAAATGAATCCCTGGTCTTACTTTTCATGTTTGTTGTTCTTTCTCTGAAGTATTTTCTGTATTTTCAACTTCATACATCAATGATTTTTAACCGCTGAGTAACATCAGACAATCTGCTGCCTGTTTAGGGCATGTGCATGCCTAGTGTACGCGAATGGTCATGTGATATGTGTTGTCAGATGTGTTAAAATGAACGCAGATGAGTTCTGCTTCTGAGAAAGAAAGATTTTTTTTTATTACTAATAGAAGTGATGGCCAAAATTATGAAAATAATTATTATTATTTTTATAATAAAAAATCATTATGATTTAAATCCCTACTGAACCTGCCACGGTTTATGTGTCTGTTGAACAGGTGTGTGCATGAGCAAAATATGTATTTGTGTCTTGTTTCTGCTTTGTTGTGTGTGCAGACATTGTGTGAGCTCTAAGTGCTTTGTGAAAGTGATATTATAGCAACACGTAGGTTGATTTTGCTGTCAGCTTTGGGTTTTTGATATTTCTCATCTAGAGCACCCTGGGATGACAGCTGACTAAGAAGTACTCATACATTTGCGCAACGCCTGAGTGTGTGTGTGTTTGTGTGTGAGAGAGAAACAGTGTGATTATGTGTGCAGGGTTGTGTCACAGTATGTATTAACACAGATGTGCACGTCTCCTGTGTGTGTGTGTGTATTTTCACTTTGTGGATTTCGGTACCCTTGTGTGTTCTGCACGACTGCATGTGTGTATTCTCGGGCCCTGACGATAAATGAAATAATCAAATGTTTATTGTGCGTAAAATGGCAATTGGCAGCAGTGGTGACCCTGTGTGTGTGTGTGTGTTAATGTGCTGCGTGTGCCTGTGAGCGTTGGTGTGAGTGTGAGTGTGTGCCACGCTGTCAGATGCAAGGTTGTTATTAACAACTCTCTACACAGAGAAATGGAGCAGAGGCAATACAGGGTCTGTCAGCCAGCAGCGAGAGGGCGTGAGAAAAAAGCAGTAAAAGTGAGAAATATGCATACGATTTGTTTTCCTCCTACTACACACACACACTTGTGCAAACACACAACACATGTACAAGATTATTTAAGCAATCTCTAGGTTCAGTTGAAGGTCAGAGGCAATGCGTGGCAGGTTGCTTAGCTATGCCCGAAATGAAAAAGGTTAAAATTAGAAGGGGATTTAGAATACGCTCTGACTTCCACCAGAAATGTCTGCTAACTGCAGTTTAACCTCTTCCGAACACTGCTACATTTAATCATAACTCGTTGTATATGGTGGAGACGGCATGAATGACTGACAAAACCACATTAGCTTTGACAGGCATCTGAGTAAACAGAGAGCACACTTAAACAGAATGGCGTTCCTGTTCATTCAAATAAGTGACAGCTAAATTACTCTATTTAGCTACACCCTCTACATGCTTTTTTTTTATCAAAGTGTTTTACAGGCAGATTTGGATAGAAGTGTGAAAGAGCCCTTATGGGACCGAGCTACAGCTTTATGACAACTATGAATATTAGATGGAATGGAAATCACACACACACACACACACACACACACACACACACGTCTGGAGTCAGCAAAAATGCAAGTAACAAATTGTGTCTGTATTTGCAGCTGAGAAACTTCTCATATGCTTTTGCAACAATTTCTGAAGTTTGGCCAAATATGGACTCATTCGCTGAAAACAAATGTTACCACACATTATGAGACACACTATGCTGCTTTCATGTGCGGTTGGAAATGTCGAGATCTATAAACGATCTGACGGAAAACAATAATTGTGAAATATGAAGTCCACTTGTGCTACACTGGGGGGTCAAATAACACAACATAAAGTCACACAAATGGGCTATTTAAGTGACACGCCCACTGCTGCACAACCCTGCAGCGAATCGCCATGCCGACGGATCTCGTGTGAAAGAATGCTACATCAGTGTTTCCAGCAGCGGTGCCTACCGGTCTACTTCATTTGGTTCTCCTCCAGCCCTGCTGGTCAGCCATGACCACAATACATTGCTTTATTCAAGACGAGCGTCTTAGTGACAAATCACCATCATTCTGTTTTTATGAGGTTCTGAATTATTATCCTCTCCACAGTGATCCATGTATGCTATCTTAGACTCACAGCCTTATCTGCTACACCATCAGCAGCTGAAGCACAGCAGATCCATCATGGCAGCATTGTTAATTCTCCAAATCTATCATTTGCTATGGAAATGAAATCCAGGCACCTGTTCAACTAAAATTAAAATCTTTTTTTCTTTTTTGCTAAATCTTGTGGAACACAATGTTCAGTGTTTGAGCAGGTCATTCACCAGTTCATTATTGGCGACTTGCTGCTATTTCCCCCGGGCGCGTCTGTGCTGCGTTCCAGATGTGCTGCGGACCCGGCAAGCAATTGCAGCCATTCAAGTCAATGTTTGATATTCCACCAGCCGCGCCACGGCGCGTCCCAGAAGCGGCTGTCCCCTCTGCTAAAGATACGCGTCAGGTCTATTTTCATGTGAGCCGAGAGCTGTTCAGACAACCGGGCAGGAAGTGACAGCGAGAGTATCCAGTCAATTTACCAAAAGACACCCCTCAATATCGTATATATGTCTCCTCTACTACACCACGGACAGGAGAGCTAGTGTTTTTGCATCTTGGAGGTGCAAAAACATAACCGACATCACAGATCTTTTTTTATAAGGACAACGCCAGAAAAGAGGAGGCATGGAGTTTAAAGCTCCACTGTGTAAGAATTTCTCCCATCTAGCGGTGAAATTGTATATGACAACCAACTGAATATTACTTTCTAGCCCTTCCTCCGACGGTGGCCGAACCCAAAATTAGCTCTCTCCATCATTTACACGCAGCTGTTCTAGCTACACCCAATATTAACTTTGGTCTTGTTGCTTTGCCTGTCACGTTGTCGTTTTAATTCTCTTTTTCGCTTCCCTGGCGAGTAATATCCCCCTGGCATTTGTCACGGTGCCAATAGGTGTAAGTGGGTGAAAGGCGGAGGTATGTCCCTCTTTGGCTAACGTATTTTAAAGATGGAGGCGCTACATAGCTGTTGGTCGAATGTATTCTGAATGATTCTGAATGTCAGATTTGACACTTACGAGAATACTTTGATTAGTCGTTGGAAGTAATTACACATGAATGAGCACAGATTTGTGAAAGAACAAAGGGGTTTTTGCTAAGAATCGACTCAAAATATTACACAACGTAGGTTTAACTGCAGGAGTGCTTGGAGTGGAAGGTAGATACTAGCTTAATAAACACCTGATTGTTGTCTGTAAAGTTCTTGTAGAGTAGTATGACCAGACATGCCGGTCTGACCGGGACAGTCCCAATTTGAAATTCCTGATTTTGCGGGAGCTGTCATTGTGTCGTCTCAGCTCCGTTTTTCCTGCATCCACCGTGTGTGTGTGTGTGTGTGTGTGTGTGTGTGTGTGTGTGTGTGTGTGTGTGTGTGTGTGTGTGTTTGAGTGAGTCAGTTGCGGGGGAACTGAGCAGCAGCCTTGCCCGATGCAGAGAGCTGATAGGATTGAAACAGCAGCAGCTTCAGCGACTTCAGAGTGAAAAAACGTTACAGGTACATTGATGTTAAAATGTCTACAGTTGGCAGGACGGTCTGAAATGTTTTGCACGCTCCTTCGCTGTACGCTGTACGTCACACACGTCTCGTCTTCATATCAGAAACAAGCAAATTAATTTGGCGACGTACGCAAATTCTGATTTGAACACAACTTGTGCATAATGACCTTACCTAATGCTTTAGTTGATGTGTTGTTCATGCATGAGGTCATGAATGAGAGGCTATGAACTCATGTCAATTCCTGATGATTCATAAGATATAAAGGAATGAAGTAATGCACAAATCATGAATTAATTTGTGCATGAATTCATAATTCATGTACCCTTACTTAAGTTTTACCATAACTTTAGTTCAAGCCTGTGACAGCAGTTCCAAATAATTTGTTTAGTGCCATGCAATGAAAAATACCTTTTCACAAAGTTCAGTGGGTGCATTTTCCAAAAGAATGCTTTAATTCTGAAAAATAAAGTTGGTCCCACACGAAACTCAAATGTCTTTTAATATTATTTCTTAGATATGTAGGCTACATACCAAGAAAATTCATGAATATTAACAGAGATACCCCATTATGTTGTGAGCAGTAGGCTTACGTGTGCTGTTGGCAAAATCTGTGTGTGTCTATGTCTGACCTGGGCTGGCACATGGTCACGTTAAAAAGCGTGTGCGTGCACGAGCACTACGGTCACGTGCAAAGTGTCCCGGTTTAAGTTCCGGGAAATCTGGTCACCCTATTGCAGCAAGACGCTCGCTCCCAGTGTGGTATGGCGCGTGGCGGAGGATGGAATAAAACTGGAACGCAGCACAGACTTGCCCAGTGGAAAATCAGGGTTAGGTGTTGAGTCACCTCTGATAAGTTTGGAAGCTGTAGTTTGTGGCACTGTTGAGATGTACTCCATTATATTGAAATGTATTCCTGATATTGGCCACTGGACAAAATATTAGAACCATCTCAGAACATAACGCCACCACAGAGTGGAACCAGAACCTCGCAACACAGTCTCAGCTGAAGTGAACATGATAAGCTTCATAAAGGCAAGGTTTGTTGCAGGACTGCTGTATTAGACTGAAAAAAAAAGTGTTCTATATACATTTTTGCTTGCATGTATGCTTGCAATCGCGTTAGATTGGGTGGGTGGATTAAGAAGTGAGAGGTGCCTAAAAGCAAATGTCTGTGCCAAGAAGATGGGCTGTTAATTCTCTAATCTACACCCAGGGATGCTGTACTGTATTGGCCCAAATATAAGACAACCCTGATTATAAGAGAACACCCTCTTTTTCAAGACTTGAAAACCAAATCATGTTTTTTATAAAGAAAATCATTATATTGGAAAATAATACTAATAAAAATAAAATTGAATAAACCAAGTTAGGCTGTTGTTTTTCTTTTAAATAAAGTCATGTTTCAATATTGTTGAAATTGTCTCATTCAAATTAAATAAAATGTAATCACATTTGTAAATGAACAGCTTATGATATTTACCGCAAATACCATACAAATTAAAATAAACTGGAGTCTATTGGTAGACCTTTTTCTAATAACAATTAGGCTGTCCATCTCATAGTGAAAAAACAACCATGTCAAAGTTCTTTTAAGTGAAAAAACAGTGTTGCTTTCTGCCAGCCATTGCACAGCTTCAGCAGTGTTCCCAGACAGACATATGGACAGAAATTAGTTTCTGTGTCCCGAGCTGCACTTTAGACAGCGACACACACCCTCATCGCAAAGGGCCGCAGGGCAGAGTTGAACCCACGGGCCACTGCGTTGAGGAGTAAACCGCTAAATATGGGGCGCTCTACCAGGTGAGCTACCCAGTATAAAGGATCTTTGATGCACACACGCATGTATGCACATATACACTACTGTTCAAAAGTTTAAAATCGGTTGTCACAAAAGCCTGATTCAGTACAGTCAGAGCGCTGAGAGGAGTACTCTGCTTACTTGGTGTCTGAATTGTACTGTTGTTAGATATGATTGTACCATATAGAAATGACTGCAGCAGGCTTCCACTCACACACGTTATAAGTTTACACATGTGTGAACATAGAAGCATCTCTCCGGTTCCTCTCATCCTTCCTATCCTTTCATTTCCTCCCGCTCCACCCCTCCATCTCACACATGTTCACACACCTTAATCTCTCATCTGTTTGGAATGCTCTGAGGGGAGACTGAGCTGCTTGTAAACTCAAAGTGACAATACATTCCTTTTAATTAAGCAATTAATATTGGTTGACAACTTTGTTGGGTGCATCAGTTATCCTAATGTGCCGGAGAGATATTCACTTGGGCAAATGAGTCATGAGGCGAGCTTGGAGAGAAGAGAGGAGTGCTATCACACAGAGGCTTTATTTCCACTTAAAGAGCCCATTATCTGCTGCTGCTGGGGTGGGAGGCAAACTCATGGAAGTGTAGTTATGTTTCATGGAGTGTTAGATTCATTATTTAAGTTCAGTGCTATAAAGTCAGTTTTATATAGCTAATTGTGTAGGATCAGATGAAGCACCGGACCTACGTCCCATAGAGCTGGATTTCTACTCTCTCTTGATGTGTCTCAAATCGCGTACTTCTGTACTTACACTTGCTCTTTTAGGTACATAGTGTGTTTACACACTGATGAAGTATGAGCAAATGCAGGGCACTAAGAGTACCTGGATGCTGCACTCAAAACGGTCAACACGTTGAGTGTGGAACACTGGACACTACTCGCCCTCAATGGTCGCCATCTTTTCTACGGAGTGGAAGTTACGGGAACACCAACATATTTTTTAACTTGTTAATATGGCGGGCGAGGAAGCTGCAGCGGTTGCGATTGGAGCGTCCAAAACCAAACTATTCAAATGTAATTTATACATGTGTTTGTTTCAATAAGTAACACTATACTGTAGCCAGATAGTGAGAAAACAAGCTGGTATATATTTTGGCAGGTGACAATAGGTGGTGGTAATGCTCCGGCCCGGCTGCAATTTACCATTAGAAAGAAGAAGAAGAGTTATTTCCGGGCCGTGCATAATGGCCGTGTGCGATTTGAGACAACACTACCCTGTCAAAAAGTACGCACTACACAAGTGGGTACATAGTGTACACAGTGTACTATATGTAAGTGTATTCACAAAAGTTTCCGAATTGATACACACCTTTTGTCTCACTGTCTCTCTGCTGTACAGTAGGAGTAACAGTAAGTTTGGCCTGACGTGGGGTGTTGCAAACAATAACTGAAGCCAAACAGAAACAAGGTTTGATTTTATTTCACTGAACCTTTAAACAATTCCATTTTTCAATTCAATTTTATTTATAGTATCAAATCATAACAAGAGTTATCTCAGGACACTTTCCAGATAGAGTAGGTCTAGACCACACTCTATAATTTACAAAGACCCAACAATTCCAGTAAACGTTTCATTATCAACCTCGGGTCAGGAGCATTACACCAAATGACCCAAACCTGTGGGTGTGACCTCACCCTCACCCTCGGCACACACGTGTATGCTGGTCACACACACACACACACACACACACACACACACACACACACACACACACACACACACACACACACACACACACACACACACACACTACCTCCCAGTGGTTCCAGCTTCACTTTCATATAGATGATGCATGCATGCATACAATCAGGTGGAAAAGTAAGTTCTGCCAGACTTAAGCGATGACACAATGACTCATATCTACCAGCTATTGTTACTGATAGCAAAAAAACTATGAAATTATGAACAAAATTTGAATAATCTGAATTATCCTAACAATAGATTGGGAACAGTTGCTAATCTGGCATATCTCCTGATACTGGCTGACTGATGGTGAAAACCCTGAAAATTTTGAAAACATACATGATGAATGAGATATGGATAGGCGAATACCATCAAAATATTATTCTGCAATCCAACAAATATCCATAAAATATGCAGCAGAATGCATAATGCAGAAGTTCTCATGCGGGAGCCCTTGACCTTCGCTCGCTCCCCTGGCTCTCCTCCATCCGCCCTTGGATGGCTCTTTAACCTTAGCCTCAGCTCAGCAGCCGTCCCCACGTTCCTCACCCCTCTGCACCCTCCCTCCCTCCCTCCCTCCCTCCCTCACCAACCAGACCCGTCTCCACTCATCCCAGGCAGGCCAGCAGCCTCGGCCGATGCCTCATCTGAGCAGCAAAACTGCTGCTACTTAATAGGTTGCTAGAAAGTAGCAGATTACAAAAGTGTTCACACACACACACACACACACAGGCTTGTTTTAATTAGGGAGGGGTTCTTTGTTTGCTAATTCAAGTGTGTATGCATTTCCACAGCTGTGTGTGTTAGTGTGAGAAGGTCTCCTTTTTCTCAATTTTAATGGGTTTGTTGGACTTTTAGAAATGAAATTGTGGACAGTAAATGGATTTGGTGTAGTTTGACCGAGTCCATTACACTGCCTCCATTTTCTCCCTGTTCCAGTTTGCTGGTTTACAATAATGAAGCAGGGAGCCAAACTCGCTGCTCGGAGGAAAGTGGTCTCTCTGTGTCTGTGTCTCTGTCTTTCTGTGTCTCTCTCTGTCTGTGTCTGTCTTTCTGTGTCTCTGTCTCTCTGTGTCTCTCTCTGTCTGTGTCTCTGTCTCTGTGTCTCTATGTGTCTCTTTCTCCATGTCTCTCTCTGTCTGTGTCTCTGTCTTTCTGTGTCTCTGTCTCTCTGTGTCTCTATGTGTCTCTTTCTCCATGTCTCTCTCTGTCTGTGTCTCTGTCTTTCTGTGTCTCTCTGTGTCTCTGTCTATGGTTCTCTCTGTGTCTCTGTCTCTCTGAATTCAATTCAATTTTGCTTTATTGGCATTAACAGAAAAACAAAAGGAGTTTACATAAAATTCATATACATATCACAGTATCTCTCTCTGTCTCAAATCTAATTCAGTTCTTATTATACAGTGACAGTTCAGGTAATTGCAGCTGTTCTAATGTCCTCCATTACATGTGACATCAGCACGAGCGCTGGCTTTAATTTCCTGGCCAGGGAGAGAGCGAGACATGAAGTTAAAGCTGAACGAGGGTCACTCTGGGTGACGGGGACGGAGAGAGGAGCCAATCAATGCCAGGCAGGCGGATGGAATTAACACTGAATTGAGGTTTTAGTGATTTTCTCCTTCCTCTTATTGAGGATATTAAAAGACTTGAATTGCTCCTTAACTCTCGCAGTGTTAAAGTGAAGAGCTGACACTGAACTGTGATATCCTTATGATTATGCTTGATAGCTTTAAGACACCCTTTTATTTCATTAGTCAGCACAGTCATTCACACATTTCTGAAGTGATAGCGTAATCAAAAATGAATGCTGTTCTCAAGTGAGTAAATATATTTTTGTGGAGTGGAAAGTTTTGATTGGAAAAAAAACTTGAGTTTGGAAAAGCTCTTGAGGCTGTTTCTTTGGTGCCTTGGAGAGTTTAAATTTTCATCTTTACATGCTGGAGAACATATTCGCTCCAAGCTAGTCGACAAGCTGAACATTCGCCAACTTGTATTCAAGTCTTGTCTCCAGCGCTCAGAGTGTACCTGTATTTGCTATTTGGATTCTCAGCAATCAAAGCTGTGATTTTCTGGATGTGCCCCCCATGGCTTCTACCTAGGCTTCCCTCATATCTCCATGGGGAACTGTAAAATCCATTTAGAGCGTATAGAGGAGCTACAGGTCCGCACCATTCTGCCTAAAGCTTCAGGGAACACACAACAGCATTAATAATCCATACACAGCAGAGATTTAGTATTTTGGTATTCCACATGACAAAGTGCCTTTGATACCTGTTAGTTCCACCTTGAAATGAAGAACAAACCTCGTCAAGAACTTTAGGATGAAAAAGCCAAATTCCAACACAGTGTCTCATTAAAAAAATTCTATGAAACCCCCTATGATTTCTCTCCACACCTTGTTAAAGATACATTACCATGTTTGAAGATCTTTTATTTCTACAGTCAAACTTCTCTTTTGGCTCCAAGGATTTCTCTGCTGTAGGAACTTTTCACTGCGGTTTGTGGGAATTCTTCCAGAATGGTATCTGATACGCAAGAGGTTAACATTTCCTTGGCAGTACATCACAGCCATTGTTACAGCTATTATTTTTAAACCTGTGTATGATGGTTAGTCTGCCAGGCAGTGGGTTGTCTCGAGCTGACAAGATGGCAGTGTTATTGTATCCGATCTGCCTAATCGCGGCTTAATCTTTTCCAAGGTAATGCCTGACTTTGTGTTCGTCGGGGGATGACAAAGCCTTGCCATGGTTTTAATCTTGGTAACTGAGGTGCCGCGAGTAGAGCAAATGAACCTAATCTCCAGTCAGATGAAAGGAAGGATCCCCAGCTAACACTGAGATGATGTTGTTTATTGTTTTGCTGCACTTATCGGCTTAACATGTAAAGATTTCACAAGGAACAGTTCAGTGGTTTTAAACAGATAAAGATGGCTTAGTGCCAAAGCTGTCTTTTCCTCACAAAGTCTCACCTCCCTTTGGTTTCATCAGGAAAACTAAAGAGAAATATAGAGCCAGAGTGCAGAGCAAGGCCACCAGACGTAGGTTCTGTCAGATAAACTGGATGGAGGTATTGTATTTCTCTTGTAACTGTAATTCATATTAATCCTGCCCATGTGATATGTAAAGACAATCACAGGCTGTTGACATATAAGTTTTAACTAATTAATGCATTCATTATCCTAATTAGCATCCTTTATCAGTCCTTCCAGAAAAAGTTTTTTTGTGATTGTTGCGGGCAAAAATCCTTGATTATTTCTTAAAGAATGCGATGAAATATGCAAGATATTTATGCAATTTTATGGGATGAAATTGCGGGAACTTGCAAAAACTGCAGTTTGATAAAAAAGAGAAAAAAAAGTGATTCCCACAACACACTTTTTGCTTTTTGTTTATGTTCACGTCGCGTAATTACATCACTTCATAACGTTCCCATGGCAACAGGGGAAAATGGCTGCTCTTGTGTGAAGTAAACGCAACATTTTTCAACTTTCTGCTAAGATATATGTGACTTTTTTGCAATGAAAATGCGGGGATTATGAAATCATGCAAGCCCCGCATATTTTGCGCGGAAATCGGCAATTATTGCGGCGTATTTGAAAAAATGCGGCCCCCGCATAAATATGCAGACTTTGGCTGATTATGCATTGCATTATGCGATCGCACAATCACGTTTTTCTGGAGGGACTGCTTTATTAGAATAGGTGCTTATGTAAAATATATTGTTGTGATTATTGCTGGACATATGGCAGCTTGAGAGCTTCAGAGAGAAATATGACTAATGAAGTTTCAGTAGGCTGTAGCTCAGTCTGTTCCTCACACCATAGATATAAAACAATAGATGCAAGATGATGTCATAACTAATGGGATAACCGTCCGCCATATTACCTGGGTATTGTTTACAAACACCACCTATGGGCAGCACCCTGCTCTCCTTAACCCTGACCACCAGTTTAGGGAGGCAACAATTTTGGGGACTTGTCCGGGATTAGCGCCTCCTGGTGGACAGGTGCTAATCATTGAAGAACTATGGGATCCTGATTTCCTGTTTTCTGAGCCAGTGAACTAAGCAACAGACTTCAGGTATCCAGAGATGGCCGCTCTACGAGAACTGCGATGGGAGATCCAGCACCAGCTTCATCAGCTGACCAGCTCTGCCAATACAGACCTACTCTACAAGCTTGCAACAGAATGCCAAGGTGTGGAGGAAGAAGAATTGCCAGGCGTGGAAGCGACTCATGTGGAACTCTTTGACTTCATTGTTGAATTTTTGAGAAGTATACAACTGAGGAGTCTTGAAGACCAAGGGATGGCTCGCCTGCTTGCTTTCCGTGACCTCATTGATGAACTGCAAGCGCCTCAGACAATTGATAGACATGGTCGAGGATCTGATGAAGAAGACACTGATCTGGTGTCGGTGACTGAACCAGTAGTAGTAGCACCAGTGATGAGTAAGACAGCACTCACACCAGATGTTGCTGATCAGGTAACTGGTTTGGTAAAACTGAGAGATGTTGCAGCGTTATTGCCTTGTAGATAATTTAAGATTCACGGTGGCCAGATTTCTGATTCAGATTTGACTTTTAACAATCTGTGTAAACAAATTGATGAAGGGCTAGCTAAAAGTTTTACAGAGGCTGAGATCATTAGAACAGTGCTAAAGATAATTAAGCCTGGCACCTTCAAAGACATGCTCATTACCAAAGATGGCCTAGCTGTAGGCGAGCTTCTGAAGCGTTTTATCAGGGCACACCTTGGCGATAAAAGCAGTACAGAATTGTTTTAAGAACAATACGACAAAGAAAGCCCACAACAGTTTATGTACAGGCTAATGGGGTTGAAACAGTGGGTACTGTTTGCTTCTCAAGACAGTTCGGGATTCCAGTATGACAGTAAACTAGTGCAGGGAGTGTTTCTCCATTCACTTTACCAAGGGATGAACAAGAAATGCTCACACATCAGACGAGATATCAAACCACACCTCTCAAACATGAGCATCACTGATGACTTCATTCTAGAGATGATAACACGGTCAGTTAGGGAGGACACAGAGAGACAAAATCATTTAGGACAGACACACAAACAAAAAGCAGTCAGTGTCAATGCAGCACAGCAGGATAGTGACAGACAGGATGCTTGTCAAATGCAGGCAGAAGTACAAGCATTACATACATTAGCTAACAGAACAAGTCTCATCTTTAGCCAGGAGTCTAGATAAAGCTCTCACACCAACAGTGAGTGTAGCACCAGAAAATACCTGTGTCACTCCATCACACAAAGCAGTCAGCCAGAAAAAAGTCAGAAATTTAACGGAGGTGCCAGCAGTGTTTTGCACAAGGAAACAACAGCTGCCCCCACTGTTTTCAATGCGGAAATGAGGGACACAGAGCTATCGGTTGCATCCTGAAAACAATCCGTTGGGAAACCAAGTGAGGTCACTGGGGAGGGAACAACAGTGACCCTAGCAAGTGAAGAGTCACCTGTCACAGTAAACTCCTATCCTAAAGATAAAACACCGGCAGCTACCCAGTCACACAAACAACAGCATACAGCAAAGAGGAAACATGTAGCCTAGTTGATTGCTGGTAGATGTATGCTCAGCTTTCACCTAAATGGGGTGAAAGTTCAAGTGTGACTGGAAAGTGGGGCACAGGTTAGCATGGTGGGGAATTCTTGGGTGGAACAAACCTTACCAAATGCCTAAATCCAACCCCTTGAAACCCTACAGTTGGACATTCCGCTCAAAATCACAGCTGCTATTGGGACAATTGTACAATTTGAAGATTGGATTGAAAGTCTTTTGGAGATAAATAGTCAAAAGCATGGGAGTGTAGAAATACATGTGCCAACGGTAGAGAGAAGGAGTTGTGTGACTTGCCCATTGCTAGGTTTTAATGTGATCGATGTGATGAAAATAAACACAGTGTAGTGTAGAGATGCTGACTAACCCTCCCATCCCAGCCTACCCCAACAACGATCTTCCATTTGTATTGCATACAGATGCATCAAATTAAGGCCTGGGAGCAGGATTGTATCAATGCCAGGACAACAAACTGCGTGTTATCGGATATGGGTCCCGGACACTAACACCTGCCAAGAGGAATTATTACCTACACTCCGGTAAATTTGTGACAAATTCCAGGATTATCTGTATTCTGCCCCAACCTTCCTGGTCTTTACAGATAATAATGCGTTGACATATATCATGAGACTAATAGGTTAAATGCTGTGGCACACAGGTGGGTCGCTGAGTTAGATGACTTCTACTTCAACATCAAGTATAGGCCAGGGAAAATGAACACAGATGCTGATATGCTGTCCAGGTGCCCAGTGGACCTTCAACAGTGTCACCAGAGGAGGTGTATGCATTGGGCCAAGGGAACAAAGCAGTCCAAGACAGTGATGTCCCCTGGGTGGCTAGATTGCAACTTAACTGTGAAGATGAAAATGCTGTGCCGACAGATAGTATTGCTAGTGTCGTAATCAAGAACATCAAAGCGGCACAACAAGAAGATCCAGCGATCAAAGAAGTTGTGTCCTTGAAACTCACGCACTTTACACGCTTTGCGCAGGCGTACCCAACAAGGACCAAATCAGGAAAAACAGCAGCTAAAAAGATATTTCAGGACTTTATACCTTGATTTGGATACCCAGAGAAGCTTCATCAAGATCACGGACATGAGTTTGAGAATAATCTGTTCCAAAGGCTATAACAACTGGCATGAATTGCTCATTCACGAACTACTCCTTACCATCCACAATGCAACCCGGTGGAAATTAAATTGCACGCTTCTTCAAATGCTACGCACCCTACGGGAGGAGAAGAACAGTGAATGGAAAGATCATCTGCCTCATATTGTGCATGCTTACAACTGCACAAGGTTGATTTTACAATTAATTTACAATTAATTAATTAATTAATTGAATAATGTGAATATGGCACATGTGCATTTCAGCTTATTTCCCTTCAAGAAACCTCATCCCAATGTTAGATGGGTCTGGTGGGAAATTTAAATAACCTCATAATCTATGCATTAGCATGCTCTAAATAATGACCACATAACAAATTATACAGTTATGGCATCCTTACAATATTATATCATATCTTTCAGACCAGTCAAAACTATGTTAGTGCTACAGTGTTTTTTGCTTGCATCGAATTGGATGTGATTTTAGAATAAATATAAATTTCAAACATGCATGTTTAATGTAACTTCTGCCTACATATTTATGCTACATGTAGGCATGGGTGGCAATACCCATGTAAGCACCAAACCTATTGGTTTCTACTTAAAAAACAGCTCAAAATATACCCAGTGCAAAAGTGTTGCTTATTGATGTGGTTCTAAAAGTTTACACACTCACATCCTGCAGTAGAGATGATCCTTGACACACACACACACACACACACGTGTGAGTGAGTGTGTGCGCAAGGTTAAAGCTGGCAGACCTCAAGCTCTGTGCTGGCTAAGAGGGAGTAGGCTAATAAGTTCAATTATCTCAGCACTCAGCTTCAGGCCACAACTAATAGGACAGCAGCAAGCATTATCTGCCTTTGATAGAAACCTGGGGCACACATGTGATCACCTGTACTTACAGGTACACAGGATTGGGCAGAGGCAAACCTCCAAACACGCACACACACACACACACACACACACACACACACACACACACACACACAAACAGACTCCTGCCTGGAAGGACACTAAAAGCCGTGTTGAACATCACCACCAGTGGATCATTCAGCACCGTTGGGGTGCAGTCTCCTTTCACAATAAAATTCTGAAGTTAACTACATAAACCCAAAATCAAGACTGGGACAACACTTTTACTTTTCTCTCCCCCACAAGCCAAACCTTTCTCTTCATCACCATGTGTTAGCTTGCCATTTAAGTATCATTGTGCCATTTAGGACGACAGTAAATTGTAATGTGGGAATAGTGAGAGAGATCATTGGGCCTGCTGGTACAGGGTTAATGGCTGCTACCATTTACTCTCTATAACGGCTTTATTAGAGGGCCAATGGACTCTTTAGTCGCTTTTGTACTGATGTAGTTAGAATTTTACCATGCCAGTGTGCAGTACTAACTTGTGCTGTTGAGTTTTCAATATTTTTCAGTTGATTTTAGCCACAGTAGTGGTGTGATTCTGTATGACGAGATCAGTTGGTCCACCACTTTGGTCCAGAGTGAAATAACTTTGGCCTGATAATGGTGTCAGATGAAAAGTCAACTACTTTGGTTTATGACCTAATGACAAGACTTAAGGTAAGAAGAATTTTCGCCTCACGTCAATTGTGCAAATTTGACCATACAAAATAGATTTTGCTCAAACAACTGTACAGATGTTAGCTGTAAGCTAGCTAGAAAGAGATACACCAACTGTAAGCTATACCCAGATATTTCACAGGATACATGACAACTGAATGAAAATTCATGGCAATCCATAGTAGTAGAAATGACCTCCTCTTCTTCAACTTAATTTCTCCTTTTTTCTTGCATGAAATCTCTCTCCGCACACACAAAGTGGGTCCAATGTCCCGTCAGCAGCAGGGGCAAAAGTGCAGACTCCGTCCTGATGTTTAATTCATTGTTGGAGAGTCAAAGAGGACAACAAGAAATAAAGAAAAGGGGAAAGAGAGGAAGGAAAGATTACCATTTCTTTCTTTGCCTGCTTTGTTTCAGCCATGATAGTGTAAGTGAGATGAAATACGTGTGTGGGAGGGAGAGACTAAGGTAAGACAAAGAAAAACAGATACATAGAGAAAAAGTCACAACGCTCTGGGGAAGAAATGAGAGGAGTGTTTGGTGATCATGGAGGTTGTCTGCTGTTTGCCTCTCTGTGGACACATACTGACAGAGACAAAGGTGTGTGTGCGCGTTAATTAATCAGAGCTTGTTTAAATATAGAGCAGGATTAGGGGGGTCCCATTAGACCTGGATCTTCTGGAACATAACAGCGGAAACACACCGGCGCGTATAGCAGCGTAGCGCAGCTATTTTTATTTCGCTGCCCATGAGTGTCCGTGTCGGCCCGCGCGCTGCAGCGATAGTTTCAGGTAATCACATACAGGAAGACCACAGAGCAGCCGGTTATTTTACCAAAATAAAACACATTTCAAAATAAAACACCCAGGTTCATGAGATGACACGATGACCTAAATTGAGGACAGCTCCGCTCAATCCTGTCTCTTTCTATGGGAGCGAGAGAGAGAGAGAGAGTGAGAGAGAGAGAGTGAGAGAGAGAGAGAGAGAGAGAAAGCAGAGAGAAGAAGGATCACTTTGTGACCGGCGCGTAGAAATACGCATCCAGTATGAATGGCCAGGCGCTCAATCAGGCACGTATCTACGCTACGCGGGTTATACGTGACACTTCCGGTGACGGTGTGTTTTGGCTGTAAGTATGTGTGCTGGGTGGTGTCACTCAGAAGTTGGCTGTTGATTGATTCTTGATCTTGAGACAGGACACAGGTGCAAGGAGGATGTTCTGACTAAGCTAAGAGCTGGTAAGATTTGTTTTTAAGGCTAATATTGGCCTTCAATTTAAAAAACAGAACTATCCAGTCAGTGTATTTCACCTCTATATAATGGATATGATGCAGTTTGATTTAATACATGATGAACTGTGGCATGTGTCAATTAGTTTTCTTTGAAGATATTTGATGCTCTATTTTCATTAACAAAAAACAAAATAAATTGCAGAAATGTAACCTCCGTCTTGTCCTCAGGAAATATCTTGATACAGTAAATGCTTTTATAGTCTCAAGTTTATTATGTCGCACAGTGTGCCTTGCAGCAACAATAGGGAAATTAAATTATTCTAAAATGGTGTTTTGAGTTTTTTCTTAAGACGGGGGTCCTGTAAATACTTAATCTTGTCTTGTATGTCTTTTCACATGTGTAGCCTCAGACTGGCCTATGCTTTTGAAACATTCAATTTGGGGTATGTGTTTTCTTTTGATGTTTCTAGCAACAAAGGCTTTCCTCCTCAGCCCTGAGCTCAAATATATAAAGGTTTGATAGAGAGATAGATATTTTATTCATCCCCTTGGGGAAATTCAGGTTGAGTAATGCCCAAAATGCATGCAAAGAAACAAACAGCTGTGCAGTGAGGATTTTAACAGTTTTCTAGAATCAGTGTAATGTGGTGAAGTGGAAAAGAACCATAAGATGAGAGAATAGGGATGTCTCCATCATCATCTCACCCTGGAGACAACTTGTTTCAGCTTCTCCCCTCTGATAGGTGCTATAGAACAACCACCGAAAACAACCAGACACGGGAACAGTTTCTTCCCACAGGCCGTCACTATAATGAACACCAGTACATAGTGTCAGGAACGATCCCTGTGCAATAAGCCTGTAACACCAAGCATCCACCTTTTCAAGTCAATTATATGTCAGAATCATCAGAATACTTTATTGATCACTCTCAGGGAAATGATTTAGTTGCGGTTGCTCACAGTTAAATTCAATGTAAAATTAGAGTAAGAAAAGTCAATAAGTGTATAAAGTAACACAGCTACAGTAATAAATAAATAAAAACATTAAGGTAAGATTAGGTTAAAAAGATTGTTTCAAATGGATTGTACAAATTCTATTGTGGTGCAGTGTCAACATAAATACAGTACAAACATAAATGAGTTCAGTGTGAATATAAGTAGCAGCAGTGAATAAATAACACCTTTGCACATGTAGCTGATAAATGATTGCACCAAGTAATTATTGAATATTGAGATGTGATGTGGAGATACGTGCTGTGAGACCAGTTTTGACTGTGTAACACTCAGAAGGAGTCATCTGAAGAGACAATGATTTTAGGAAACTGTGTACTGACCCACTGCTATGGTCAGAACGGTACCTGAACTGATTGTAACTGTGTATATCGTATTTCTTAATGACAGGCTTGTTAATATTAGTGCACACTGACTGTCTTAATTCTGGCACTGAAAGGTAAAATCCCAAAGTGCTTGTAATTATTTTATATTCATGAATAAATAATAGTTATTAACAGTTCAAAAACACTGTTATTAACATTATAAAACATAAATCTTATTTGAATACATTATGTACCAGATGGTGTGAACTGCTGAGAAATGTATTCTACATAAAAATAATTTTCCATGCCATGCCAGAGAGACAGATGGACATGGACGCAGAGATAAATCCAACACATCATGAAGAATTAACCTCCTGCCTTTGGCCCTAAAGATTCAGGTGGTATTTCTTGGGTCAGGTCAGAGCTTTCCCAAAAGCATGAATTAGTGTCATTAAGTGCCAAGCTTCAGGTTAAGTCAGCATTAAATATCATTAACATAAAGCCAATGTGATGGCCTAGATTGGCCCAGGGTGTGTCAGGCTAATTGTTAGTGGCACTGTGTTTCTGAGACTCCTCTGCTCAGCTAATGAAACTGAAGCGGCAACTTGATTTGGGCTCAAATGTAGCCGCAGGCACCGAGCCTCCCCAGATGCCAACCGAGACCACACAAGACTTAAGTGATTCACAAAACACATGGCTGCTGTTTTTCACTCTGATCAATAAACTAAAAAAGAAATGCCACAGCTGGGCCTGTGACATACTGAGACAGAGTAGGAGGATTTTCAAAAGTCTGAAAGGAAGCTGGGAGTAATTGGCCAGATTTGCTGTTTGAGGGGAATCTTAGTGTCTTAACATTACAAAGTGTTTTTTAGCCGTGTCTTATCATTCTGCTTGAATGACAAACTAGATGCTCCTGTCCCAATACGGTAGACATTTCAAGCAAAGGACCTTCATCTCCTTCCTCTGTGTTATGGCATGGTAGATGTATAATTAATAAAGCCGCAAACCAATGTGTGCATAAACAGTGTTTGCCCCTGCTTTTGCTGGCAGGTTTATCTTAATTATTCACAAGCACATCATCATAGAAAAGGCAACACATTCTCCTATTGACATGGGGTTTAAACTGGGCCGCCATTGAAACGCTGCTCTGGATTTGTAGAAGGGGAAGGCCCTCTAAGGGCTCTGCAGCGGCAGAGAGGCACTGCCTTCAACTTCTTCTTGTTCTGCTTCAAACAAGATTTGATGCTTTGCCATAGAAATGTCTTTATTGTAAACTGAGGTGGGTGGCTCCTCAGTGTTCTGGATTTACAAAGACTCCCTCTCAGTCCTCTCAGATTGATGCCGAAACCCTGAATAGTAAGATGGCCCTGATAAGGAATATTAACCATTATATTTAAAGTGTTACCTGTATGCACATATTTATCTATTGCTCAAAATGAGTCAATAATTACAAGGCTAGCTGCAGCTCCCTCTCCCTTTCCAGCCTGAACCAAAACTCCAACTCACTGGAGAGTCCAACCACCTCCAGATCCCCTACTAACTCAATGAATTGACGCAGTGATGGAGGACAGTGCTTTGGAATATTTTGTAGCATAAGATTTTTCATTCAAAACAAAAGTTCAAATGAAATGTAGGGTTGTAGGGATGTAGTAATGCTTATTGTAATTATCTGTCCTTTTTTATTTTTATGATTACTTGATAAATTGTTTGGATTAAATACAAATAGTGAAGATACCCCTCACAATTCCCCAGAGTCTAAAGTGACAGTCCAAAACCCAAAGATATTCAGTTTTCTGTGATATAAAACAGAAATTCCTCATATTGGAGACACTGAAACCAGGGAATGTTTTGTTGTTGTGCTTGAAAACTGTCATAAAAATAAATTTGTAAAAGTAGCTGATTCATTTCTGTCGATAGACTAATTAATAAATTAACTAATTGTTTCAATTAAGAAAGTAGTGTGTTGTGAGCTTTGCTGTTGAATTGTCAGTCTCTTGCCATAATTTGGCTTCTTACAGAAATTAAATAAATAATTCCTATTGTTGATGTCAAGACATCTGGGTCTGTTTCACTGTGACACTGAAATATAGAACAGTTTTATACCCAATAAAACAACATTCACTTTTGACCAATATTAGCCCAGTTTTAACCTTTTTACCTTCTGCATCATCAAATCAGTACTTACTGGGTTATTCTGACACGCTTGTTATCGACAAGCTCGAGTCTTCCCGAGGATTTTGGACAGTGTGTGAACCGGTGTTGCATTACCATCTTCACACAAACGTATGATTCAGAGCTTGTGTGCATGGAACACAGGGAGGACAAGGTGGCAGTGATCCTGGATGGATCTACACTATATGTATGAGCATGCATGCATTCATGTATACATGTGTGAGGAGAATTACTCCTTTCTCCTCTGATACTATGTTTGTAGATAGCCATGGTGTTGGTGAGTGTGTGACTGACTCTGCTCCTGGGTCCTTAACATGGCTTGTTACAGCTTAAAGTCTTTCATTTACCCTGCCACAGCTGTTTACACACACACACACACACACACACACACACACAAACACAGGCACACACTACACACACACACACACACACACTTTTATTTTCATCTCCCCTTGCCATCGCTATGTCCCTCTCAAATGGAACAAAATAAAACATTAATTCTCGCTCTGTTTCTCTCTCTCTCTCTCTCTCTCTCTTTCTCTATAGCACACTGTCTCTCTTTTGTTATGTAGAAAAAAGTAATAAAGAAATCCATGTAAACATGATGTGTTTTACAACCTTTTTGAGTTTCAATCCTTTTTTTTCTTAATTTATTTCATTGGATTGCAGACTGCCCTCAAATAAGGTGTGTTCCCTTCAGTTTCCCTGTATATAGAAGCACTGACCATTCTTTCTCGTTTGTTTTTGTCATTGTTTATTATTTAATAAACCATTTCAAAATTCTGTCAAAAAAAAAGCTTTGTTCCATGAAAAAGAAGCAGAGGATGCTATAAATGAAAAGGAGGGCATTTTAAAATGGATGGGAGTCCTTGATGGCAGTGCTTCAGTCAATATGAGGCTGCACTGCATGAGAGCCTCAGGGGAAGGTCAGGAGTCTAACAGGTAAAGAGGGTTTCTTCAAGAATGCCAAAGAACAAACTCCATCTTCCGACATTCTCACTGCATCCTTCACTCACCATTCACAAGAGAGGAGAGGGAGAGCAGAGTAGGGATGGATAGATGGATGATTGTATAAGAAGTGTGTGTATGAGGGTACTGAGGATCTGCTTGCAAACACTGAACATTGTTATTACAAAAGCAAACTTGCCCCCTTGTCAGAAATTGAGCCAATGATGTATCAAATGGGAAAAACACAAATATGTAACCAGAGACATTTGCATACACAGACAGTAAAAGGTTCTGTTATTTTATTTTATGTGAGCTTTCTTATTGTCGTCTCATGATAGTTTACAGAGGGGGGCATTTCACAAACTGTTTGCCAAAAGCCCTGTATTGTAAAAGACTTAATGTACTGTGAAATTAAAACCCCCTTTAAAAAGCATCCTCAACACTGTTGAAACAGCATGGTAGCCACTAGTGATATTCACGCTTGGCAACCAAAAATGAAGCCTATCCATTCTGGAGAGGGGCTGTTGCTGACAGGACAGGAGGGAGGGGATGGTGGGGGTCTAGGGATGGGTATGGGGGATAGATTGCCATTTTAAAAAGCAGGAACCCTGCTTTATGTTACCACTGTTGTGTAGGGAATATGTTTGTGTTGTTTGATTGTACTTATAGGAAAAATAGACAGTGTTCGATTGCATGTGATTCATATATATTAACTCCTCACCGAGTAACCGTTAGTTAGTGCACAGCAGGCTGATCATGCAAAAATTGATATTAATAATAATAAGGAGAATAAAGTTTCCATAATTAATAAATAATGACATGAACAACTGCTTAAAAAGTCAACAAAACTAAGTTAACTCAAATCTCAGACATTTGTCTCTATTTTCCCCCATAACAAGTTTGTCCTTACATAGTTCTCTACAGTGAACCTTATAGGAAGTTAGGGCAAAACTACGGACCTGTAAAATAAGGTGTTCCCTAAAGCTGGCCAAACACTGTCCGGATTTAGTCACATTTTAGCCCTGAATTGGTCTCCCCCTACTTGTTTTAGAATCAGGCAGAATTTCTGCCAGATGAATTTTTGTTTGATGTGCAGTTTGAGGTTATATATGTAACAGGCGGGGGAGGGGGGGGGGTTAGCTTAAAATAAAAATACTTTTGTTTAAAAATGTGGAGCAGACAACGCCTCCTAGGTTTCTGTGGAGGCCTAGGACCTCTTTAAAATCAACTCAAGATTAAAATAGGGCAAAAACATTAAAAGCTAGGTTCTTAAAATCAGGTGTGACTAGAGCCAAAAACACACTTCCCAAGGTTTAACAGACATGTATTAGGATAAGCTGCTCCTCGTTTTTCTCTGTTCTCTCGGTCACACACACACTGGATGGAGGGGACGGTTCTGGTAGCGGGAACTGGGGAGTGTTGCACAGCCGGCAGACTCTAGGGTGTGTCCATACCGAGCCGCACTATGCCCTTTCCCCGTGGAATCCGTCCCGGTGTGCCCTGAGGTACGCCCTGGGAGGTAGGCTCACACATTAGACAAAGTCTTCCGTCACACTAATCTAAACCGCAGGCGGCTTTGCTCCCCAGTCCCATTGTCCCTTCATGCCACTGTCTGTCCCCGTTCACTCCTCTGTCCTCTGTCTGTTCTGCTGTGTCAGTTCCCCTGTCTCTCAGTCGCACGCTCCTTTTAAATTGTCTGTTTTACTCCTTTCCAGTTGAGTCTCATTAGTGCTAATTGGCACCAGGGGTGGAGCGTCTCTGTATAAAAACCACACACTACAAAATAAAAGCATTATCAAGAATCTGGCTGTCGGAACATCAACTGGATTTCCAACATGTCAGAACTTGTGGTTGACCGTTTGTATAATAGCATAGGAAAACGTATGCACAACGATTCGTATGATATGAAGACTAGCTGGACGTCTAGGCAGCAGCTAATGGTGATTCTTATAATAAATACAAATACTAAATATCTTATGAAATTATAGTTGTGACAGTTAAGTTTATGCACCAAAATGACTGGTTAAAGGTTAACTACTGTTTTTTTCAACCTGCAACATATTTTCCTATGTGTTTGTGTCTAAGTGTCTGATGGGAACAACAATCTTTGACATTGGTCCAGCATTAAGAGAGATCGCTGCAGTCGGCAGTCAGAGAAACAAGCTACAATGTAAGTTAATAAGACAATAGTCCAGCTTGTATTTACCTTCACTAAAGTGCTGGTTTTGCCGCTGACAGACTCAGATTAATATTCTGAGTGTCTGACAACAATATGGAAAGGATTTCTAAGGAGGTCGACCTTTCTGTTAAAGAGTAAGATCTTTTTTTAAACATAAAAACATCCGCTAAATTGCATTCGCTAAAGCCACCAGACTCCATGTAAATAAACTGTAATTTTAGCATTGTAAAATACACTTCATTTAAATTTGACAGAAACAAAATAAAACTATGAAAAGCCATTTTGGGTCGTCTTTCCACTTTTCCAACCATCACAACTTTAGTGTTGGTTGAAATAAACACATAGTTTACCGATTTACATGTAAAATATGTTGGCTCTATACACGCTAAAAGTCTGGTGGGTTTAGCGCCAGCGACCTCAGAGCTGTTTCTGGTTAAACAGAAAGGTCTCAAAGAGGTTTTAAAGGTCTACCTCTGTAGGGATCCTTTCCTTAATTAGATTATTAATCTGAGCCTGTCAGCGGCAAAACCAGCACTTTAGTGAAGGTAAATACAAGCTGGACAGTTGTCTTATTAACTTACATTGTAGCTTGTTTCTCTGACTGCCGACTGCAGCGATCTCTCTTAATACTGGACCGATGTCAAAGATTGTTGTTCCCATCAGTCACTTAGGCACAAACACATAGGGAAATAGGGTCTAGGTTGAAAAAAACGGTAGTTATGCCACGTTCTTCGGAACTCAGGTCCGAGGTCAAAGTCTGAAACATGGCCCCTGACCTCAGATTTCCAAGCTCAGAACTCCGACAACCTCGCAGTAGCCCGAGTTCAAAATCCAACATGGCTGCCCCCTGTATCAACAGTTGTGAAAGATGCAGTAACATAAAGTTATTAGCACCTCTGTCTCATTTGTGTCACTAAATCAGTTGTTCACACAGGCATGCCCAACTTCTATCTGTGGACATGTTGTTATGCTGTTTGCATGCACAAAAAACGGCGTAAGGCGTTGTTATCAACTGGTATTGCTAACAATAGCTAACCGGGCTAGAGCTAATGAAAACAATGAAAATCCGACTTTTAAATAGAACACATTCAACTCGGGTATGACGTCATTCCCAGCTTCTGGCTTCCGAGTTCCGTGGTAAATAGAACGCGGCATTACCCTTTAAGATTAGAAAAACTTTGTGGTTTGGGTTAAAACACTGCTTCCAACGACAACGAAACAACAAAGGTCTAGTAACCATGCTTTTAACGTAGATCACAGACAATATCCATCCATCCATCTTCATCCGCTTATCCGGTATCGGGTCGCGGGGGGAGCAGCTCCAGCAGGGGACCCCAAACTTCCCTTTCCCGAGCAACATTAACCAGCTCCGACTGGGGGATCCCGAGGCGTTCCCAGGCCAGGTTGGAGATATAATCCCTCCACCTAGTCCTGGGTCTTCCCCGAGGCCTCCTCCCAGCTGACGTGCCTGGAACACCTCCCTAGGGAGGCGCCCAGGGGGCATCCTTACCAGATGTCCGAACCACCTCAACTGGCTCCTTTCGACGCAAAGGAGCAGCGGCTCTACTCCGAGCTCCTCACGGATGACTGAACTTCTCATCCTATCTCTAAGGGAGACGCCAGCCACCCTCCTGAGGAAACCCATTTCAGCCGCTTGTACCCTGGATCAGACAATATATATGATCAATACTTACACTTTATTAATCTTGTAGGAATCCGCTGTGGAGTGGTTTGTGTGTCTAACGTTATAGCTGCACTGAAACGTCAGGGGGCAGGCAGGCAGTGAGCTGTAACTCAAACTCACTCCAAAAACTCATTAGCCAATGGGGATGCACCCCTGTAAGACCCGCCCACGCGAGATGTTTGTGTCAAAAAGACTTTGGAAGCGCAAACGAGAAAGCTGGGAGCAAAACTGCAAACGTGATGGAGAGAGCAACAGACACTGAGAAAGAAGCAGAGGGAACTGGAAATAAAAGGACATAATATCAAACAAATAAAATGCCAGTAGTTTACAACCAGGGCCTGAAGTTAACTTTTTAGATTTTTTTTTAAAATCCACCTGCCACAGTGACATTTTACCAGCCAGTTTTTTGCCTCACAAAGGTGAAAAACAGGACTTGCTGTGTCTCTGTTATCCTAGCCTGTCCTATTCATGGTAGTCTACAACTGATAATTCTGCATAGGGATTCACATAGACAGTGAAAGTTGCAACAAGTTTAAATATTTTTTGTATAGTTCTTTAAAAATAAAAAGGAAACTTGTTTTGGGGCGAATAATAATTATTACTATCAATTACTTTAATTACAAATGTTGGTATAATATGAAAACGGCTGGTGGATTTAAGACAAAAAATAATAATTTATTGAATGAATCAAATATGAACATATCTGTCACTGTTAGTGGCTTGTTGATCTTTAAATTGTTAGTTAATTTCCTCCTGGCCTGGGACACACCAACACAGTCTCACTCCCTACTCATCAAATGTATGACGGTGAGGGAATAACATGAATGTCTATCTGACAAGTTTCAACCAAATAGGGGTACCCTTGACGTTGGTTTTCGACGAGGGGGTCTGTCAGATAGACATTCATGTTATTCCCTCACCGTCGGATATCGACGAAAGAAAAAAACACGCCCCCCCGCCCTTTAACTCGAAATCTGTGACCGTTATTATTGGTATTTTAGCCCAATAACCGCTGTTTTAATCAACATTATTCACAAGATATTATCATGGTTTATATGTATTTCTTTTAATGTTATTATTTCGGTCTATTTCGGCCAGGGAAGCTGGGTTGCTTTTTTGTTGATTTATATTTGGTTTTATATATGGTATTCATTTCTTTATTTTAATAATATTATTTCGGTCTTATTACCGGTGAAATATTACAGTATATGCTGTAATACAGAACATTACGATATGATCCGAGCAGAACGCATTCAAAGCCGATATCCCCCAATGCCATTCATTTCAAAGAATCGGGCAGCGATCAGCTGGTCTTTAACGCCAGGATCGCTTCAATATACATATATACAGTCAGTGGTCAGTATTACTTCACTATACATATATACAGTCAGTGGTCAGTATCACTTCAATATACATATATACAGTCAGTGATTAGTATCACTTCAATATACATATATACAGCCAGTGGTCAGTATCACTTCAATATATATATATACAGTCAGTGGTCAGTATTACTTCAATATACATATATACAGTCAGTGGTCAGTATTACTTCAATATACATATATACAGTCAGTGGTCAGTATCACTTCAATATACATATATACAGTCAGTGGTCAGTATCACTTCAATATACATATATACAGTCAGTGGTCAGTATTACTTCAATATACATATATACAGTCAGTGATTGTGTCACCAGCAACAAAACGTTGCTCAGTTTTGTTCCAGTAAGTTATGAACTGTAATAACGTTTAAACGAATCCGCGGAAAACTCCAGAAGTGATGTAGTACGTCCCGCTCGGCGGATACGAAGATAAAAATATATAATATTCGTAATATTAATGTTTTTTTCTAATGTTGTATTTGAGGAGTTAAACAATAAAGATAGTTATAGCCTAATATTAAAATACAGTTTCATGTATTTGTCTACGTTTAGACGAATCCGCGGAAGTGACGTGGAAATTCCAGATCTCGTCTGTGAAAGAATGTTCCACGTTGTACGTGAGAATTTACACAATAAAATACTAATAATGAAAAAATTGTGTTTTATATTTAGCACTTTGATTTGCCTTATATATACTATATAAAAAAAAACTACAGTTGAGTGTTTAGAAATACAGTCTAATGGCTTGTTTGACTAATTTGCATTTGTTTTGAATTGTACTGTTGTGAAAAACAATAAACTATATAGAAAGAGAAGCATTTTTTATTTTATGTTCCATGCATAGTTATTTAAAAACACAATTTTCTAATTTTGCAGTTGATGAATATTAATAGCAAAGACTAAAGGGGAAAAACATGAGTATATTTATGTGTGGGACTTAGTTTGAGTTAAAATCACACTGCATTATTAGTTGTTTTAAATAAATTACTTTTTTGAAATATCAATTTATGGTAGGCCGAACATATTAATTATTATATTAAGAAGATGATCCTCATATAAATCACCGTGGTTACAGCTTGTAGCCATCCTAACCTTTGTAGCCTTTACTGAGACTACCTTTTCAAAATTAAGAAGAGACTAGTTTTAGGAAACATTTTCAGGAAATTAAAAGGATAAGCAGATTTTTGGTTTTTGTTCACAGAGTAAGATGTATATAGCTTTGTTTGGGTATGTATACATATACAACATGTGTTTTGGCATTTTTGGCACACTTCTACCTCAGCCCTACTGCACAAAGACAAAACTCACACATCTCATTCAACCATTTCACAAGCTGAGAAAAGGGTCATGACATGGGTCAGAGCAGTGGTTCCCAACCTTTTTTCCTTGGTGCCCCCCCCCTACTCATGTCTAAGAAAAGCTGACTCCCCCCACCCCTCCCTTTGAAACTGAAGTTGAGGTAACTCTGGAGATAGAGCTGGGTCAGAGGATATCAGAGGTCATAAATGATGAACCAATCCATCGGCTCTGCTCCTATAGGCCCAATGGTGTTCATATGGACAACATGCACCTTTGGCTGGAAGGCCCGTGTTGAAAGTGTGTGTTATCATTTAGAGCAGACACCCACGGTGAATCAGATGGTTTATGTTATACAAGGCTGCATTACATAGAATTTTATTATGACTCTCATGAAGGTTGTGTAAGGAATAGAAACCAGTCTCTCCAGGCAAGCACACAGAATATGGTCTGCTCTATCTTTATTCTCCATGCCAAGTATGAGCTCTTATCTTCTGGCAGAAGATATGGGTAAACTTAACATTTCTAAACAGGCCTAATTTGGACCTACCTCAATTAAAACTTTAAATAATGTTGCTTGAGATTGAGGGTGTGCAATAGCTTAATGATATGAAGCATGGTTGTGTTGCTCTTGTCACTGTTTGTGAAAGATGAGCAATAGATTGTTGCTGTGTGATGTGCTTCAGTCTAGCCTATACTTTGTTCATGTTGTTTTTTATTTTAAGTATGTCAGCTGTATGATAAAACAATATGTCAAGTGTTATTTGTGAAGCATTTGAACTCAAGGCAAATATCCCTCTGGGGACAATAAAGTATCTCCTGCTAAGTGGTCTCCATGATGTGTAAAAATTAAAACCTTGTTGTAGGACTATAGCAAACACATCGTTGGAAAGGTCTCAACCTGGAGAGGAACATATGTCAGTCTGAAGAGGATACATTACTCCTGCTTTGAAATATTGACCTCTGAACCTTGAACCCAGTACATGTATGAAGGCCTGTCATTTAGCAACAGAAGGTGCTACACACATAAAACCAGCTGTTATAGAAAGCTCTGGACCTCAGCTATCATGTAGATATGGTCACCAAATTACCTACTGTAAGCACTGTCAAATATGGTAATAAGCTATTTTCACCTATTTAACGATTCGATTTTTAAAATCTGATGACACGAGTGTGTTCTCCATCCCAAAAAACCCCAGGGTGTATCCAAAATTATACACTGCCAACTTCTACTTATGAGAAATATACCAATATACTTTAAAACTACAACTCCCATAAGAAACGCCACAGAAGCTGTTACAAAGCTTGAGCACTTGTAGTTTTTCCGGGGTGGGTGGGGGGACTCGTTCGGCTCCTCTTTCTGCTGTCTGCCGTGAAATGGCTTGATTCCATTTCAGATTGATGCCGCCCGCCGGCCGGCCAAGCACACAATATATGAGACAAATACATGAAACTGTATTTATTATTATAACTATCTTTATTGTTTAACTCCTCAAATACAACGTTAGAAAAAAATATCAATATTACGAATATTATATATTTTTATCTTCGTATCCGCTGAGCGGGACGTACTACATCACTTCCGGAGTTTTCCGCGGATTCGTTTAAACGTTATTATGGTTCATAACTTACTGGAACAAAACTGAGCGACGTGTTGTTGCTGGTGACACAATCACTGACTGTATATATGTATATTGAAGTGATACTGACCACTGACTGTATATATGTATATTGTAGTGATACTGACCACTGACTGTATATATGTATATTGTAGTGATACTGACCACTGACTGTATATATGTATATTGAAGTGATACTGACCACTGACTGTATATATGTATATTGTAGTGATACTGACCACTGACTGTATATATGTATATTGAAGTGATACTGACCACTGACTGTATATATGTATATTGAAGTGATACTGACCACTGACTGTATATATGTATATTGAAGTAATACTGACCACTGACTGTATATATGTATATTGAAGTGATACTGACCACTGACTATATATATGTATATTGAAGTAATACTGACCACTGACTGTATATATGTATATTGAAGTGATACTGACCACTGACTGTATATATGTATATTGAAGTGATACTGACCACTGACTATATATATGTATATTGAAGTGATACTGACCACTGGCTGTATATATGTATATTGAAGTGATACTGACCACTGACTGTATATATGTATAGTGAAGTAATACTGACCACTGACTGTATATATGTATATTGAAGCGATCCTGGCGTTAAAGACCAGCTGATCGCTGCCCGATTCTTTGAAATGAATGGCATTGGGGGATATCGGCTTTGAATGCGTTCTGCTCGGATCATATCGTAATGTTCTGTATTACAGCATATACTGTAATATTTCACCGGTAATAAGACCGAAATAATATTATTAAAATAAAGAAATGAATACCATATATAAAACCAAATATAAATCAACAAAAAAGCAATCCAGCTTCCCTGGCCGAAATAGACCGAAATAATAACATTAAAAGAAATACATATAAACCATGATAATATCTTGTGAATAATGTTGATTAAAACAGCGGTTATTGGGCTAAAATACCAATAATAACTGTCACAGATTTCGAGTTAAAGGGCGGGGGGGCGTGTTTTTTTCTTTCGTCGATATCCGACGGTGAGGGAATAACATGAATGTCTATCTGACAGACCCCCTCGTCGAAAACCAACGTCAAGGGTACCCCTATTTGGTTGAAACTTGTCAGATAGACATTCATGTTATTCCCTCACCGTCATACATTTGATGAGTAGGGAGTGAGACTGTGTTGGTGTGTCCCAGGCCAGGAGGAAATTAACTAACAATTTAAAGATCAACAAGCCACTGACAGTGACAGATATGTTCATATTTGATTCATTCAATAAATTATTATTTTTTGTCTTAAATCCACCAGCCGTTTTCATATTATACCAACATTTGTAATTAAAGTAATTGATAGTAATAATTATTATTCGCCCCAAAACAAGTTTCCTTTTTATTTTTAAAGAACTATACAAAAAAAATTTAAACTTGTTGCTTTCGTTGATATCCGACGGTGAGGGAATAACATGAATGTCTATCTGACAGACCCCCTCGTCGAAAAACAACGTCAATTTTCGTTGAAACTTGACGCCAGGGTCCTTGACCATGCGTCATACATTTGACGAGTAGGGAGTGAGACTGTGTTGGACACACACACACACACACACACACACACACACACACACACACACTCCTGGGCTGGGACACACATTCATACGGTTTGATAAAGTAGCTTACTTATTGGACTTTAACTTATTATTGCACTTACAATAAAGAGTGGAGCTGTCCTCAATTTAGGTCATCGTGTCGTCTCATCCATGGTTTTTCCTGCATATACTGTGTGTGTGTGTGTGTGTGTGTGTGTGTGTGTGTGTGTGTGTGTGTGTGTGTGTGTGTGTGCGTGTCAGTCACTTGGAGAACGGCGCAGCAGACCCACCCACTGCAGAGAGCCGACAGGACTGAAGCAGCAACTTTATAGGGAAAAATCGTTACAGCGTACATTGATGTAAAAATGTCTACAGGTTTTTTTCTGTTGATGTTTTCATCTCTGGGAGGACTTCAGACTTACTACCAATTAGAGTTAGTGATCAAATGTTTTTCCCCGACAGGTAAACTTCCCCAGTCTGACTTCCTCTTTTAGCTGGCTAACAGATACCGCATGTAGGGGAAAGGCAGCATGAGAAATCAATTGGCAGCTTTTATGGGTAATAAGGCACTTTCTTTACAGAGAAAGAATGGGTGGTGATGGCGCAGTGTATATGACACACGCCTTTGGTGTGGGAAATCTGGGTTCAATTCCCACTGAGATACATCAACCAATGTATCCCTGAGCAAGGCGCTTAACCTATAGTTGCTCCAAAGGCGTGCAGCCTCTGACGTATGTAGCAATTGTAAGTTGCTTTGGATAAAAGCGTCAGCTAAATGACATATAATGTAATGTAAAGAAAGGGCTAGATGTGATAAAAGAGTGTAGATGGCTTAGGGCTAAGTGGGGCTTCAAATTAGCAGCCCAGTGAATGTGACTGCAGGGACAGGTAACTGATGAGGAACATCTCTGAAGCTGTCACTGACTGCTGCAATTCCATTTGTACTCTCTCAGTGAACAGAGTGGTAGATCGGTCACTCTGCTCTGATCAAAGGCGGTCAGTCACCACCTGCACTTACATTTACTGTCTCCTGTGGGGTGCATAGACCGACATTTTCTATGTGAATTAGGAGCATAAATAGTACTCATTACCAAGATTGCGCCCCATTTGTTCCAGTTATAGCTGCTTACTTAGCGCATGGGCTAAAAAAGTTCTCCAGATTCCCTCATGCTTCTGTGTTGGACACATAGTACGTGAGCTTGGAGTCCCTCTCTGGCTAGTCTCGCATTGCCAGATACATTCTGGGATAGGACAAGTAAATGTTCTGTTGTTTTTGCATTTAATCGTCTTGGGCAGTGCTAACCTCCCAACGGTGGCTCTGCAAAATGGTCTCGGGAAGGAAGTTGTTTTGTTGCATTTGCACCCAGTAAAAGAAAACCCCACGGACAATATTAAATGAATCACAGAACAGAGTAATGTCAGATGTTTGAATTAGCTGGATACATGGTTAAACGTAATTTGCTCTTAGTGTATTGCCAATCAGTGTCCTTTCTTTAACTTGCCATTGTCAGGGTGCAGCTTGCTAGCTTGAAGTTTGTTGTTTCCTGTGGCAAAGGGATTTTCAGAATGGCAACGCACAGAGAGTGGAAGGTGAGGGGTCAGGCTTTATCCAGGAAATACTTTTTGACTATCGCAAAACATTAACAAATTGAGATCGATCAGAGAAATAAGACTTAAACCAGCTTAGTGCAATTCCTTTAATTCCGACTAAGTGTTCCAATCTCTGTAACAGGATTGTATGGTCAATAGTGTCAAAAGCAGCACTAAGATCTAATTAAACAAGTATGGAGACAAGTCCTTTGTCTGCAGCAGTTAGAACGTCGTTAGTAATTTTCACCAGTGCCGTCTCTGTGCTATGATTCTTTCTAAATCCTGATTGAAAGTCTCCAAATAAGCTGTTGCTATGGAGAAAATCACATAACTGATTAGCAACTACTTTCTCAAGGATCTTGGAGAGAAAGGGAAGGTTAGATATAGGTCTATAGTTTGCTAAGACCTCAGGATCGAGGGTGTTTTTTTTCAGAAGAGGTTTTATCACAGCTACTTTAAATGACTGCGGTACATGACCTGTTAATAGAGACATATTGATCATATCTAGTAGAGAGGTGTTAACCACGGGTAACGCTTCTTTGAGTAGCCTCATTGGGATGGGGTCTAAGAGACAGGTAGATGGCTTAGCTGAAGATACCTTTACCATTAGCTGTTGAAGGTCTATAGGAAAAAAACAGTCTAAGTATATGTCAGGTCTAGTCGTTCTTTCTAGCAGTCCTGCGTTGAAAGGTGAACCATTTAAGGGCAAAAGGTGATGAATTTTATCTCTAATTGTTATAATTTTATCATTAAAGAAGCTCATGAAGTCATCGCTACTCAGAGCTAGAGAAATAGATGGCTCAGTAGAGCTGTGCCTATCTGTCAGCCTGGCTACAGTGCTGAAAAGAAGCCTTGGGTTGTTCTTGTTTTCTTCTATTAATGATGAGTAATAGTCTGATCTGGCATGTCTGAGGGCCTTCCTATAGGTTTTCAGGTCTTGCCAGTCCAAACGAGACTCTTCCATTTTGGTGGAGCGCCATTTACTTTCAAGTTTTTTACTTTCAGTGAGTTTTGCTTTAATTTATGAGTTTGGGAGTTATACCAAGGTGCTAGTTTCCTTTGCTTCATCTTCTTCTTTTTTAGTGGAGCAACAGAGTCTAAAGTAGTCCGTAGGCAGGTAATGAGTTTAGTGCTGTTGGAATGTCTTCCTTAAATTTAGCTATAGCACTGTCAGATAGGCATCTAGTATAGTAGCTTTTATCTAATTTCGTATAATCGGGTATTAAGAATTCGAAAGTAATTAAGAAGTGGTCTGATAATAAAGGATTTTGCGGGAATACTTGCCATTTTGATACCATATGCCAGCACGAGGTCGAGGGTGTGGTTAAAACAGTGCGTGGCCTCATGCACACTCTGACTGAATCCAATAGAATCCAGTAGTGAGTTGAAAGCAGTACTAAGGCTATTTCTATCAACGTCCACATGGATATTAAAATCAACTACAATAAGTACTTTGTCTGATTTAAGGACTACACATGATAAAAACTCTGAGAATTCAGATAAAAATTCAGAATACGGACCTGGAGCTCGGTAGACAACAACAAATATAATTGGCTGTACTGATTTCCGTGTTGGATGTTGAAGATTAAGAACAAGGCTTTCAAAAGAGTTATAATTTAGTTTAGGTTTAGGGTTAATTAACAGGCTTGAATCAAATATGGCCGCAACTCCCCCTCCTCGGCCTGAGCCTCTAGGAATTTGAGTATTAATATGAGTGGGAGGAGTGGCTTCATTTAGACTAACATATTCTTCATGGCCCAGCCAGGTTTCAGTAAGACAGAATAGATCAATTTGATTATCAGATATCAATTCACTTATTAGTACTGTTTTAGAAGACAGAGATCTGATATTTAATAATCCACATCTAATTTTCCTATCCTTTTCTATCATTGCAGTGGTAGTTTTAATTCCAATTAGGTTGTTAAGTATTGCCCCTCTCTTGGTTACCTTTGATTTAACTGATCTTAGTCTAGGAACAGACACCGTCTCATTTTCTTTTGGGACAGGCTGTGGCTGGCGTGAACTGGATGCTAAATTGACTATGTTTGCAGTCACCTTCTTATTACTTAGGGGCTTCACCACTTTGTATGGTCTGTTGTTGATTATAACTGGAATAGTACTAGTACTACATGTTACTGGAATAATACTAGTACTACATGTTACTGGAATAATACTAGTACTACATGTTATCCTGCAGAAAACATTTTCAGATTCATCCACTTGTATAGTGCTATCAGGATCAATACCTGGGGGACATGAATCTGTGATATTTTCAACAGAATGTCAATACTTGCCTTTCAGTGTTTCAGTTTCAGTTTTGTCATTGTTTGGGAGAAAGTATTTTTTTCTCTGAGAAAAAAAAATCTCTACACTTACAAGAAAACTAGAAGACGCTACAAAATCAAATCTAATTATTACATGTATAAGAAATGTACAGTATAAAAATGTGAAAATAATGACAAATGGAATGTTTCGGTCATAGGGCCATTATCAGCACAACTTCAGTCTTTTTGGGCCAGTGTACATCTGTGACCTGCAATTTTGACAGTGGCCACCATGTTAAAATGGCCTTACAGCCCAACTGTTCCTGTGGACTTGGTAGTAAATGCTAATTAAATCAATTTACTCAAATTAGCAAAATATATTATACTATTTGGTAAGACTTTATATGAAGACTATATATGTCTATAATGCATCATAAATGGATTTATAATATGCTATAATCTGCTTATAGTGGTGTATAAGTATAAGCACTTATAAACATTAATATTGCTTTGTTCAACCAGGAAATGCGTGTTCGTTCCTCAGGAGTGTTTTAATCCAAACCACCATCTTTTTTCTAAACTTAACTAGTTGTTTCGTTGCCTAAACTTAACTGTCGTCGCCGCCACATGACGCTCACTTTTTCTCAACAAAATGTTCCTACCGTGGCTCCTAAAAGGGGCCGTCACCTGGCGGTGCCTGTAGCCGGCTCACAGTCACCTAAACCCATCTACCAACTGCTGCTTGGATTGTATCGTTGTTTCGCACGACCAGGAACGGACTGGGGCTAAAAACAGCCCTGGACGTTCTCCCAAATAGGCAATACTGTACTTACAATATTTTACAACTATATGAATTATAATACACTATGATTTGACCGTATAAGTCATTTTAAAATGCTTTATAATGTTTTATGAATATTGTTTTAAAGCATTCTGAATATTTATGAGTGCCTATTACTATATATAAGCAGATTATAACTCATTATAAATATGTTTATAATGCATTACAGAAGAAGGCTTCATAGAAAGTGTTACCTAATTTTTAGTTGGAATAATACATGTAATACAAAGATATTAATAAAATGGTTACTTGACCTCCAAAGTTATTAATGAAGCTGATGAAATGCTTTCAGCTACATTCTCAGCAATCCTTTGATATTATTTCTGTCTCTGTGTGTTTGGCCATGCCCCTTCAGCTGCTCCTCAGCAGGTCCAGGGATTGATCAGCCCCCCTGTGTGAGCCCTCACACTGGGTCAGAGAAATGAGTCCAGACCTGTGGTGACCTCTGGGTCATCCATCACTCTCCTTTCTCCAACTCTGTTTCTCCCATCCCCTCTCCTCCTCCTCCATCACTCTGTGCTGTAAGATGGAGGGATGACACTCTGCAGGGTCTCCTTTATCTCCCTCCATTCCACAATACCCCCCTTGACTCTCTTTGTGCTCATTTTACAAGCAGTGCAATCCCTTCCTCATCCCTCCCTCCTCCCGCGCTACTTTCTCCACTTTCTCTCTCACATCATCTCATCACACTCTCTCTGCTTGTAATAAACCTCTCCTTCCATGCACGCACGCACACACACACACACACACACACACACACACACACACACACACACACACACACACACACACACACACACACACACACACACAGTCAGCTAGCACTTTAGCAGAAAGTGATTTGGAGTTGTACACAATGACACAACTTAACACTTAATTTTCAACTGCACATGTCAAGTGGGCCAGAGGTGTGTGTTTTTTTTGCGTGTGTGCGTCCTGACAGAGATGCTTTTGGGCGGGCCAGGGGTTGGCCTGCGTGTCCTTTCACATGCTGTATTTGGTCAGTGATCCTGTCACTCAGTCCTCACCACTGGAGATTAATAAGTGACATGCCCACCGTGGCTATACATATTTCTGTCTAACGCCTGAGTCACACTGAAATGTGTGCATTGTTGGAGGTCTTTGTAGGGACCGGTGTGTGTATGTGAGTGTCAGAGCCTGGCCTTCCCTCGATGTGACTTAAGCGCAGCCATGCAGAACCAGCTGACAGCTCCCTCTCTTCCTCCGCGTCCCTTCATCCTCAGCTGCTCTGTCTTGCCATCTCCCCTCTGCACTTCCACACACACGCACGCACGCACGCACGCACGCACACACACACACACACACACACACACACACACACACACACACACACTTGTCTAGCACTTTGGCAGAAAGCAATCTTGAGGAAGGAGTTGTACACAGTGACACCAAGTTAACACTCAACTTGCACCTAGTCGTGTCAATTCGGCCAGATGTTTTTTCTTGATAAATAACTATTTTGCACTTGGAGTATTTACAGGTTTTTTTAGTCGCTATGGTACTATTATTATTATTATTATTATAGTATGGTGCAGTGTTTCAAAAGTACAAGACTCAAAACTGGTCATACATCATTAAATCTTGCATTCTAAACAACTGAGTATCCTTTCATTTTGGCTCGTAAACATCTTTCACTACAAGACCAATGTTTCAACCACTAAGTTTCGAGTACATTTGTTAAGTCACCTAAACATATCATAGTGCAATTCTTTCAGTTAAGTTATTGTAGTCTATTTCCTTGATGTTACACTTCCAGGATTGCTCCGTTGCCGCCGCAAAATCCGACGGATTTCACTCATTTAGGCCGGATATCCGTTACCTTCAGCTTCCTTTGTGTTGGCGTTCTAACCTCCGGTGGATTTGTGAGGACTATGGTTAACTGCTCCTCAGATCTCTGCAGGGTAAATCCAGACAGCTAGCTAGACTATCTGTCCAATTGGAGTTTTCTGTTGCAAGACTAAAACTACTTTTGAACGTACACATGTTCCACCAAAACAAGTTCCTTCCTGAGACTATTTAGCAGCGGCTCAGTGCAGGGCTTAGCACCGCCTATGACGATTGTGATTGGTTTAAAGAAATCTGACACTAATCTGCATCAATTTGGTCTTCTGGATTTGGCCACAGTTACTCGACCACATCGCAATGTTTTCATAGTTCATGCTCCCTCGGCAAAATCTTCTTGAATTTCAGCCTGACATTGGTCAGCAGTGATGTCATCACAAGCCTCATCCACAGTGTTGTATTGTACACTTTGTAATCATTGCAGTAGTTCTTTGTGGCCCTGCAAAAATACATGCAGTATATTTGGCAAATGTTTCACTGACTATCAGTTATGATACAAGAAGACCTTTACTGCAATGGTGCTGTCAGGAACACCGATGTTACTACCATATTTTCCGTGAAAATCATGATGTTGCAGTCCATAATCCTTAGTGATGCACAGCCGAAGTTCATCCATTTTTTTTTGTTGTTGATTTATTTGCATTTTTACATGTCATATGCAACAAAAACACTACACGCAACGGAACTGTCCTTCACTTAGCTAAAGATGACAATAGAGAGTGGAAACCAAGTAATGCACCTCCACTTCTCTAAATAATAACATATCAAACAGGCTGCTTTGCCTGGCCACGTTTTGATTTTGAGTTTGAATACACAGTTGCTAGTCTGGCTTACCGGATGTACAGTACTGGGATAGAAAATACTGTGAAATAAGAGACTGAGAGATTTTTATTCTTACAAGGCACTTGAGTTTTTCAATTTAAATTAATAATTAGATATTTTCATGTATTGAATTGTCATGAATTGTAACCCCTGTGTCATAATAAGTATTGTAACGCTAGATTCTTGCCAATACACAGCCCTGTAGTGTGGAGATAATCGTTTTCTTGTTGTTAACAAATCCCATGAAAAAAAACAACAATGTGTTACTGCATAATAAGACACAAATCTTTAACTGTGGCGCACAAGTTGGATGTGAAACAATACAACTTGTTTTGTTTTTGCTACAGTGTCACACACCTGTGGCTGGCACCTTCACATTGTAAAATCACAAAAGGAGAGAATACAATTAAGTATAAAAAAGTCAAGTATAAAATTAATTTACAAAAAGGAAGACATTTTGACCAAAAAAGTCATAAAAAATCAAGTCCAGGCACTTAAGGTTGGTTACAAAAAATGATAAAAGGCCTTTCATGAATAGGGCAAGACAATAAAAATACACCAACTTCTTTCTTTTATATAAAATTAATTTATTTGAGACACAAGTTGGGAACTTAAGTGCCCATCTCTGACGGTCTTAGCCTGGCATCCTGTAATGTTCCTGTAATGTTCCAACATGAAAGACTTGATGGCAAATGACATTGGCTGCAGGAATGAACTGATGCCACTGATTATATGGCACATCAGGAGCAATACAGTAAATACTACCAGGCTGAAAAAGCCCCTCCCAGGCTTCTCTCAGGCCAAAGGCGCAGGTATGGGAGGTATTGAAGGTGGTTGGCGCCGGAGGTGCTCCCTAGGCCAGACGCTGGGTGTCAGGTTGGCGCTGTCAGCAGTAAATGATCTCGGGATCACAGTGGGATGGCATCTGATTCAGACATGTACACCTGTCATGGTGGGCTAATACTAAAAAAAAAAGGCAGAGACTGATCTATTGTCTGGGTGCCTTGAGAGAAGGCGATACTATCTCATTGACTACCATACATTATGTGCGCTTCTGATATGTTCAATGGGATGCACTTTGAATTAATTGATCAATATTACAAATATACCAAAAATCCATTATTGAGGTATAACAGAATGTTAATATATGAAAGCTAAAGTTGAAAACAGGGAAATAAGATAAGAGAATATTTTTAAGGCCATTGTAACATTATTAAAACATACCAGATGGCCTACATACTGTAGTTTATACGACAGGTACATGGACAATCCTGGCAGCCATTTAATTTGAATCAAGCCCACCTTTTCAGCCAGACACTTGAAAAACTGCTGGTATACACAGAGTCAAATGAGTTCCAAAATGGTAGAGGTGCGACATGCATCATGCTTTATAATGTTGATATATTAAATATTTGTGGTTGTTCTATTATGTAAGTAACATCCTGGGTTAAATGGGAGATCTAGTGTGATTATTGCTGTTACAAAAGCTTCCCCAATCTGACAAGAAATCATATTGAGGCTAAAACTGAATACTGATTTTATGTCTGACTGCTGGTCAGAAACAGCCCAAATGAATGTGTCCTTCTCCAAAAGAAAGCAAAGGGAACAGAAAATAGACTTGTTTGTCCAATCCACTTGTGATGCTGGTGAAATGTCAGATTCAGCTCTTAGGAATATGTGTGTGTTGTTGTTGTTGTTGTTGGAGCATTTTTCCCAATCACGATTTTACGAACATATTATGTCGAGCGCCAACTCTGTTGACAAAACTGAGAAAAAAAAGAAGTGGGGCGATTTGGGAATAGCCCTGATTAATGCATGGAACCAGAAAGAAAGGAGAGTGAGGGAAGGGTGTCGAGAAAAAGGAGGGCAGTCCCACTGAAGAGGAATGAAACAAATGGATTTGAAATGCTATTTGATGCTATGAGGTTTTTTTGCGGAGACTACCCAAAGGCTGGCTAGGGGCTCTCGCTTTCAACACAGCCCTCTAAATCCGTACAAAACAACAGCAGTTCAAATGGGAACCAAATCCAAGCCGGCAGCTCCTCTTCATCCCCCAGCTAATTACCTGCAGGGTGACCGTATGTTTATTAAAATTCCCCCCCAAAAAGTTGTTTTCAACCATTACAAGGCAAAAGGAACAAAAGGATCTCAAAGTAGAGAAACCAACTCCTTTGAAAGTTCCCTTTTTTAACATTTCGGAGAGAGGAAAATTATTTTTTTTAAAAAGAAAGAAAAGTGGAGGCCTGACATTAATGTAATCTGGTGTAAAATTGGGTGAAATTTTAAATTCAGAAATAAACAAAGCAAATGTGAGAAATGATGATGCTGCAGTCGGCAGTAATGAATAATTGTACAGTCTCTGTTTCTCATTCTGTTAAATGGATCAGCGGGAGATGCTCCCTGTCCTCATTCCTGACAGTTGTAATTCTGACCTAGTCTCCAGACTTAAGGCAAGTAACATTTCTGCTATTGAAAGTTTCACAAAACTGCTCTTTAAGACTCATTATCTGTGTCCATTTTAAGTTATATATGCCGTACGGTGGCTAAAATTGCAACATAAAACTGCAAATGACATTTCAAAAAAATCATGTCCTTCTCTGTGTAGGCCAGCCAATAAACTCCATGACAAGATTTATTTATCGTAATGAAAAACCTTTTCCACAAGGCGCCTTTCAGGACGACCCTCCAACCTTACAAAATGTCTGACAACGGCGTTAAACTTATCTCTTCCGAGCTCTTTGTGAAAGAACCAGTGATTTATTAACACGGATCAAAGAAACTGTGGTTTACAATTAATTTTGTGTAATAGTTCTTTAATAATGTGGTTGAAATATGTCCCTCTAGTGATAGGGGCTGCATGAATTAGAATTAATTCATGTTTAATTGTTCCTATATTTCAGTGGCTGTGATGGTGGTGGCCGAGCTGAGGTAATTTATTTCCTGCGTAGGATGAGAGATGGTCCACGGCCGAGGCTGCCAGAGGAGGAGTGGTTAATTGCAGTAGATTGCCTTATCCCCTTGTAATTATGCCTGTCTCTATGGAATTCCCTACCTCCAAATGGCCAATCGATACTATCAGACCACAGATAAGAAGGAGGAGGAGGAGGAGGAGGAGGAGGCAGAGATGTGGGTCCCAGACCGGACTTTGGATTTATGAGAGGTGGTGGCTCCGGACGGCAGATAGCAGGGGCTTAGGGACTAAATCATATCAAAGGCACAGAGTAAAATGTCTGCTTTGGTTGGGATAGTTTTGGAGGAAGAGATTTGGAATCATTCACTTTGATTAAATTTAACCCAACAACTACAAAGCACCCAGGAGAAAGACACTGCACTGCTGCTGTCATGTGAAACACTTGCAACTATCAATTTGGAGTTACTTTCATTTAGGTTAGGTTTGATGTGTTAAGGTCCCAAGAAACTAGCAGACTTAAAACAAAAGTGTCATTCCTTAGAAAAATACAAGTCCCTTTTTATAATGTTTTGCTTCACTAGAATTGGAATACAGTCAAATAAGTTCATTGTTACATTATAAAACAAATGTTACCCTTGTGCCTTAACATGAGAGACCTTCATGGGTCTGAATTCGGGCTTCATGTCAACCCCACAGAGTCAAGAGGAAATGATGGTCGAGTGGAGGTCAATATGACACGCTGGGAGGCAAATATTCAAGAGCAGCGAGTGGTCACGTCCCTCTGTTTTGCTATCAATCTAGCTGGGCCTGGGTGGTCAATGGCAAATGGTAGTGAGGTGAGTAAGGGCAGGCGTGTCGGACTGGGGGTGGAAATGGGACTGAGTAATCAAAAAGATGCTAAAATGAATAGCTGTGAATGCAGGGAGGGGCCCATATAGAATGCCTTTCTACAGGGCCCAGAATTTTGTGCTACGCTCCTGGGTATGCCGGTCGACTACAGACAGAGAAAGGGAGGGGGGAAAGAGAGAAAGAGATCAATCGTATCGAGGCATCCTATTGACGGGACTGTGTTGGTGTGGAATGGTCAGAGCAGCAAAGACTTGCAATCACAGGTCTGTGTAATCACGCCCACATCCTAGGCAATGCATCCATCGACACACACATCCATGCACTCAAACACTAATTCGCTCACACAATTTATGTTTCCTAACCAACTGGCTTAATGAGTGCTCCCCAAAAAGTTTGGCTTTCCATTTGTCTTTTGAGTGAACTTGAGAATTGCATAGCACGCTGTAAGAAGTCTTAAAGGACAAAGTGAGATCAGAAATCTTTGAAAGGCCAACTGGGCCTCTGGGTAGCTCCTTTTGTCTAACTCTTCTTCTTCCTCTCTCTCCTCTTTGCCTTTCATTTTATTAATTTTTTTTTTTTTTGCATTTTGTTTTCTTACATCTCGATGTTAAAATGCTGAAGATCATGATGAGAATTTCAACTCTGCTCTTGATATGTCCTTGATGATATGGACTGTATGTGGGGTTGTGATTTTGATGTGGTTTCTGTAAGTAGATCCTGTTGCCTGTTGGGCTTCTCAGTAATAAATCCAGATCAATTTTCTGGTAATAAGAAAGAAAAGACTTCTGAAAGACTGATGAAAGTGCTGTGGACGAAGCTGCCAACAGACTGCTATAGTGTGCACATATAATTGCAAATTCAAAAGAAACCTGACCCATCTGTCTGGACTGGTGGCAAAATTTGAACAACATGACTGGCCCACTCTCCCTTTTCTCCCTTGAAAAAAAGAAGGGAAAACATTCTTGTGGATTATCGCTGCTGATTGTTCTGTTTCTTGCTTTGTCAAACACTCTCACTCCTCCCGCAATCAGAACAGACAAGGACAAAGCACCCGGCTTTTATAATAGTGTAACCCATCACAGGACTCAACCCGCTCACGTTTCTACAATCATCTCCATTACCACTCTCCAGCAGGTAATTGACTTCTAGTCACATTTGCCTCAGTGTTAATGCTACTTTAGCTCCTTTCTAAAGAAGGAGGTTCTGGGACCCCTTTGAAGCTGCAGGTTTGGGTTTAATCTCTCTACCTCTCTCCAACTGATTGAGACTCAGATTCTGTCGGAGTGGGAGGTGGAGGCGGGAGTTGCATTGGAAGCTGCCGCTGCCTTTATCACTTGGTCTCCTTCAAAGAGCAGATAGGGTTTTGTGATAATGAGAGGGTGGCGTGGAGCTCCCGAGGTTCAGGGATTTGGCAGTTGTCAGTGATGCCATCCAGCAGATAGTAACTTTCAAGCACATTTCACATTTGTCTGAGGTGACACAAAGGGTATATTTATGTAATGCGGGGCAAAAAAACGGATGATCAGTCGCTCAAGAAGTTATAGGATACAGTTTCCCTCAACTGCAGCCGGGACATTCTAAAAAGCTTAATGTGAAAAAGCTTAACGTGAAAAAGCTTAACGTAGTTTAATGTACCTAAACAATGATCAATCAGATATCAGTCAGTTATCAGTCAGCTAACGTCCATAATAATTGGACTTTGGGTTTGATTTTTTGACAGTTTTCAGGGGTTATGAGGAGCAATATGAGAGATAAATTTGGTAATCATTGATCGTTGTTTAGGTACATTAAACCACGTAAGCTTTTTCCTCGCCATAGGCACCAATGAAGAAGAAAACGTTAATGTGAGATAACTTCTATGATTGTTGGATTTCGGTTTAGTTTTTTGACAGGCCTAAGTGTTGACAAGATATGACAAGATAAGGCCATGAGAAATATATTGATGGTTAAGCGTTTTTTTCACGTTAAGCGTTTGAGAATGTCCCCTGCAGCCTGGGTTAAAGCAAATATGGTAGTGTATGTTTTGGTCATTCGATTTTCATTTCATGAAATATATAAATGAGGCAATACATATAAACATATGCATTAGGGTTTTCAAAGTAATTTTAGCCTGGGCTGAAAGCAACACTGGTAGGCTACGCTGGCGCTGTTGCCTTGGAAATGACAACATCCGGTCTCTGAATATGAAAAAAACAGGCCTTTCTTCGTTTCTATTTTCAAGTGATTTTATTTTTTGTTATATGAAATAGTAAATGAAAATCAAAGCATATTTTAAATTTCTCCCATCCTCTTTTGACCATGAAAAAGAAAAAACGCCTTTTATTTCAATTTCAAATTTTGTATTTTAAAACGAAAATCAAATAACCATTCGTTTTTAGTTTTTTAATACCTGTTTATGAAATGAAAATCAAATGAACGAAAAAGTACACGCCATGGACCATACATAAACACATTGAAAACATTAAATGCATACATACATACATACACGAAAAAGGGGCACATTAAATTTACATTAAAGAGGTTGTAAGGCATTGTAAATGTTCAGAGTCCGGATGGCTTTCTTATTTGTCAGTCCTTTTAAAGTTTCAAAATATAATTTCATGTAATTTTTAAATTGGTGAATATTCGGTTTTCTTTCAGACCATTTACATTTATGGATATAAAATTTTTCAAATAAAATTAAAAGATTCAAAATGAAAACATGGCATTCATCCAAATAATTTCCTTCATAGTAAAAAATGCTACCAGGCTGTCTTGGTCCGTTCGAACGTATGGGGAGTGACATAAGCAAAGAAAAATGGCTGACTTGGATGTCTTCCTGCAAGCTGCAGTGAAATGCACTTGGTAATTTTGCTGAATGGACTCACATATCATCTGCTGCAATCCTTCCTTTGTTTATGCCTTTGAAAGCATTGTCTGTAAGTACTAATTTCGCACAGAGCATAGAACAATATCTGGACATTATTTTTGGGCTGAATGTTTTACTAAGCCTATTTTCTGTAAATTAGTCAATCGTAAGTTAAACCACATGTACGTTAGCAAGTTATCAGCTTAACTGTATGCCATGTATACTGTATACTTAAATCACTATACAACTGATGCATAGTACTTATGTGGAGTTTATACTACAGTGTATACTTTGATTGTGGATCTTACTTATTGTATATTTTTGTTTATGTTCTACAGTTTCACTCCTGTTCATACTGTACAGTACAGGCCAAAAGTTTGGACACACCTTCTCATTCAATGCGTTTCCTTTATTTTCATGACTATTTACATTGTAGATTCTCACTGAAGGCATCAAAACTATGAATGAACACATATGGAATTATGTACTTAACAAAAAAGTGTGAAATAATTGTGTTGGGACCAAGCAGGGGGTTAAACACTGATTTTAACCAAAAATGGCTCAGATTGAGCTGACTGCAGAGACAAAGGACACAGGGAAGGCAAGACAAAGGATCTTGGCCTACATGTGAATCCCAAAGCCGGTTTCAGCAAACTCCTACAGGCCGCCACTTCGCAAAATGGAGTATCTACGTTCAACACGAGGAGAACAAGGCAGACTGGTGGTGAGACAAAGAACTGCTTCACACCTGTGACAAAGTTGCATGTTTCCCATTGGCCGTCGGGCCTTTGAATGCACCATCCCGCCACTAGGAGGCGGGGGAAGTATAAAAGCTGTCGGCGTTTGTGTTTCTTTGCTTTTCACGGTGATTCATTTTACTGACAGGAGGTGCAGCAGTCTTGACATAGCTTAACCAGCGTCACCTCGCTGGTCGAGATTGAGCTGGGACATCATATCTTTCTGATATACCAAGGGGATCCGAAGAATACTGGCCCAGTATTTCCTCGATCTGCAGCGGGTTTAATCAGCCCGGATTCAAGGAAAGGACTACGTTACGTTCTTCTTGCGTTGTCGACCGGGATCGCATGTCGTCCACTGCTCTGGACGAAACGGATTGTTAAACTCTGCCGAGAGATTAACTACAAACGACACATATACAGTAAGAGGCTTACACAGTTCTGGGCAGACATTAGAACTAGTGTGTTTAGTTTGTTTCATTAATGAGCGAAGGTTATCGCTACCATTGTTTCCATTAATGTGATCTGATTGTAATCATGTAATGGTCCATATATGATTATTAATCTGTTTCTGTGAATGTATCATTGATCACAATACTGTTGATTATGTTGTGTTGAGTAGCTTGTTAAACTGTAATCGCTACCTGCTAAATCACTCCTTTCACGGAGTTTAGTTACTGTCTGCGAGATAATCACGGAGATCAGCTGTTAGCCACTGGAGTGGTTAGTGACCGCTTTCCCTCAGCAATACAAAAGTCTCAGAGTCTGTCCCAACTACACGTGTGGTCCAGACCTGAGTGGCTGAGGGGGGGCTGGTCATTATCGATAACTAAGATCAGAGTGCCTTTTTTTTTTTTACCCCTTTTCTTCTTTTACTAACACACACACACACACACACACACACACACACACACGGACACAAGCTAGCCACGTAGGTCCCGAGCTAGCGCTGCTAGCTTAACCACGTGGAGTCGCCTTATGTTTGTACAGAGCTAACACATGACCTAGCATACGGGCTATGCTAAGCATGCGTGTTCTCTGATTACTGCTTTGCACACTCTAGGCATTCTCTTGATGAGCTTCTAGAGGTAGTCACCTGAAATGGTTTTCCAACAGTCTTGAAGGAGTTCCCAGAGATGCTTAGCACTTGTTGGCCCTTTTGCCTTCACTCTGCGGTCCAGCTCACCCTAAACCATCTCGATTGGGTTCAGGTCCGGTGACTTTGGAGGCCAGGTCATCCAGCTTCCCTGGCCGAAATAGACTGAAATAATAACATTAAAAGAAATACATATAAACCGTGATAAGATCTGGTGAATAAATGTTGATTAAAACCGCGATTATTGGGCTAAAAATACCAATAATATCAAAGCTGTATCCAGCTTCTCTGCTGCAGCCAGTGGCAGAAAGTTTCATGATGTGATTACGTAAGATGCTTCTCATTGAAATACATTAGTTTAAAAAACGTGACCCCAACACGTAAATCTTCACAATAACGTAATGGTATCACGTTCTAATAGATTTAATTTCGTAATGCCATCACGAACTGACGTGAGACTGGGTTGGTTCGGGGTCATTGTCCTGTTGAAAAATAAATGATGGTCCAACTAAACGCAAACCCGATGGGATGGCATGTCGCTGCAGGATGCTGTGGTAGCCATGCTGGTTCAGTATGCCTTCCATTTTGAATAAATCCCAAACAGTGTCACCAGCAAAGCCCCCCCACACCATCACACCTCCTCCTCCATGCTTCACGGTGGGAACCAGGCATGTAGAATCCATCCATTCACCTTTTCTGCGTCGCACAAAGACACGGCGGTTGGAACCAAAGATCTCAAATTTGGACTCATCAGACCAAAGCACAGATTTCCACTGGTCTAATGTCCATTCCTTGTGTTTCTTGGCCCAAACAAATCTCTTCTGCTTGTTGCCTCTCCTTAGCAGTGGTTTCCTAGCAGCTATTTGGCCATGAAGGCCTGATTCGCGCAGTCTCCTCTTAATTCAATTCAATTCAATTCAATTCAATTTTATTTATAGTATCAAATCATAACAAGAGTTATCTCGAGACACTTTACAGATAGAGTAGGTCTAGACCACACTATAATTTACAAAGCCCCAACAATTACAACAATTACAGTAATTCCCTCAAGAGCAAGCAGTGCGACAGTGGCGCGGAAAAACTCCCTCTTGGGAAGAAACCTCGGACAGACCCAGGCTCTTGGTAGGCGGTGTCTGACGGGCCGGTTGGGGATATGATGAACAGTGGCAATAATAGTCACATTAATAATGGAACAGTGACTTCAAATGGTAGTCGCAGTAGTTCATGTCATATCAGGGCGTTGCACGACGTTACAGGATGTAGCGTGGCCCAGCAGAGCATGGATGGACGTAGCAGGAAGCTGCAGGGTTCAGCAGGAAGCAGCAGGGTTCAGCAGGAAGCAGCATGACATTGCAGGGCACGGCTGAGCTCAGCAGGGAGTGCAGCAGGACCACGGCGACAGCTGCAACCAGGATCTTGGTGCCAACGTTCTCCAAGGAAATACGCTGGGTCTGAACAGTTCTAGAGATGTGTCTGCTGCTAGAACTCTGTGTGGCATTCATCTGGTCTCTAATCTGAGCTGCTGTTAACTTGGGATTTCTGAGGCTGGTGACTCGGATAAACTTATCCTCAGCAGCAGAGGTGACTCTTGGTCTTGCTTTCCTGGGGCGGTCCTCATGTGAGCCAGTTTCGTTGTAGTGCTTGATGGTTTTTGCGACTGCACTTGGGTACATATTCAAAGTTTTCGCAATTTTCCGGACTGACTGACCTTCATTTGTTAAAGTAATGATGGCCACTCGTTTCTCTTTACTTAGCTGATTGGTTCTTGCCATAATATGAATTCTAACAGTTGTCCAATAGGGCTGTCGGCTGTGTATCAACCTGACTTCTGCACAACACAACTGATGGTCCCAACCCCATTAATAAGGGCAGAAATTCCACTAATTAACCCTGACAAGGCACACCTGTGAAGTAAAAACCATTTCAGGTGACTACCTCATGAAGCTCATTGAGAGAACACCAAGGGTTTGCAGCGCTATCAAAAAAGCAAAGGGTGGCTTCTTTGAGGAATCTAACATATAAGACATGTTTTCAACAACTTTTTTGTTAAGTACATAATTCCATATGTGTTCATTCATAGTTGTGATGCCTTCAGTGAGACTCTACAATGTAAATAGTCATGAAAATAAAGAAAACGCATTGAATGAGAAGGTGTGTCCAAACTTTTGGCCTGTACTGTATATGATGGAGACGCCAAATAAATCACCAGGAGCTTGGACCCTATATCCTGACTCCCGTATTCATTTGAATGGAGTTTGGCTTACTGCTGAATTGTGTACACATACACACACAGGGAGAGCAGCATAATCTTTATTACAGAATATTTATCTAAAACGACTGTGCCCTGGTTTACTTTCAATGACAATATTTTGAATGATTAATGCAAGCATTTCTTCCAGTATTTATTCATTCAATACCCTTGCATGACAGCTACAGTATGTTAAAAGTAAAATTCCAGTTTTATACAACCCTTGTTTTATTCTCATTTTTGTTTAGTTTTACTATCATTTTTTTCAGTAATAATTTCTCTCTGCCCACCGACTTAATTGCCCAGATCTGGAAAAAAAGGGATAGGTAGGGCATGATTTATTGATCTCCTCATACTCAACTGGGTGCTTCTGCTTGATTTTGCACTTACCCAAACTTACCTTACTTTCAGGACCAAATACAGACAACCACATCAATTATAAAGACAATATCCCTGCTGTTGAAGTGGATTACTTCACAATATCCAAATGGCTTGCTGAAAAGAATTTTTGAAGCTATGTGTCAGTCAGGCAAGGACTTAGGCACTAGGAATCTTCATTTTAACCCATTTTCAGGACAAAGGTCATGGCATGGCAGTTTTTCTATAGAAGAACCAATCACAGTTAAGGACAATGTCCTGACCTTTGAAGAAATCAAAGTCTATGTCACAGTTCAGTATGCCAGAGACTGGTGTCTGTTGATTGGAGAAGCATCAGGTAGAAATTGACTTCTTTCAACCAAAGGGAAACTTCCACATAATTTACTTTCCCAAGAAATCCCGATCAACTCGTGGTTGATTTAGCCGATGTTGAGCCATACACAGCAACAGGCAGAACATCATCAGCCTTTAACCTGTGGCTTAAAATAAAGTAAAGATCTTCACACCGTCACATGGCTTTGCACTACACATTTTTTTCTGATTTGGGCTCCCTTTTATCATTTGTCATGTCATGTGATGAATAAATGGAAATGTGAAGAAAATGATAGCCAACATTAAGGCGTGTCTTAATCGATACCGGGTACCACATGAAAACTTTAGGAGATGTAAAGAAGTGTCTACCTTATAACATAAAATAATGAGAAAAAAATCAAAGGGTACAATTTTTGCAAATAAAGTTTAAAGGACAAAAAGAAAATGAAATTTAATTGTGGATTTAATTGTTAGCTTTCCGATAATCAGAGAAACATCCTTTTTTTAAAGAAGAGGTCTGTGTCTTTAGGTGGGGTGGGTGTCCAATAATGGGTAAACTTTGAGGGCTCCTGTCTCCTGAATGGTTATTCTGGTTAATCAAACCACCCATTCGAACACTCTCATATAGGTTAACATATAGGAAAAAAATGTGTTCAACTCTAAAGCGGTGGGGTCAAAAAGGGATTGATTTCTGATGGAATGCCGCTGTTGTCACCTGTTTACAGATCTCAGTCATTAACCTGGTTATTACATTGTTACAAGAAATGACAACAATAAAACCCATGTTGAAATAAACTGTAATTTTCCATTTAAGTTTAGGTGGCTTAAACTCTTGCTTCAGATTAATAATAGATTGTGGTCATGGTTACACTATTTGAAGGTCTGACAAGAGTTAGACACGGTAGTGTCTGGTGTGAGAGCTCGTTGCCCGACACCACCTTAACCTCCACACCCATGCTTTCCGTCTCACCATGTAAAGGACACACTATATCCCACTGTGGTACTTAATTTTGGCTCTGGATGTAAATCCTTTGCAGCTGAATTAGTGCCTGTGTGAGCGTTTGCCTGAGTGTGTGTGTGTGTGTGTGTGTGTGTGTGTGTGTGTGTGTGTGTGTGTGTGTGTGTGTGTGTGTGTGCGTGTGTGTGTGTGTGTGTGTGTGTGTGTGGGTGGCCTGGTGTGGTGTGTGTCTCCACAGCCCTGGCCTCGTTAAGCGGAGAGCAGTAATGGATGTCAACATGCTGGCCTCTTCTTACTGTGTCAACATTAATCACCCGACCTGGACACCACTGCCCCAACCCACTCTGCTTAACATTCACAACACTCTGCACCTGAGTCAGCCACCAGGCCAGCAACAGATATCCACGCATGCACGCACACACGCGCACACACACACACACACACACACACACACACACACACACACACACACTTACTCTTAGGCTTTCCTTTCTCACATATTCTCCTTTTCTTAACAAGTTTCTTCTTCCTGTCACTTTTCTCTATATTGTGTTCTTCTTTTCCCCTCTTCTTTTTTCCTCTCTCATTCCTTCATATTTGACTCTTCGCTGCTCTTCCTCGTCTTCCCCCTTCTATATTACCCCAGTCTGTTCCCCGCTCTCCACTTAACTGAACCAGTTAATCACTGCCGCTGATTACAAGCCCAGCTATTGTGCCACCAATGCAAATTTTTACAAAGGCAAGCTAGTATACTTTCATGTACACACACACACACACACACACACACACACACACACACACACACACACACACACACACACACACACACACACACACATACACACACTTTCTTTTGTTTGTGAGGACTGAAATATTTTATTTAGAGTTTAATTAAAGGGATATTTTACCGTTGGAAAGATGAATATATCTTTAAATTGGGTCACTTATGTATTAGAAATGTGAATTTATTTTAGAAATTGGTGGCTTCTAGGCCGAGAAAAGCCAGAAAATGTGTTTTTGGCTCATGTGGATGAAAGACACCAAATCGCAGAATGCACTTGCTTTGCTGCGTTAGTGTCTACTCCCAAGCCACGCTTACCGTTTACAGACAGACAGACAGTGAGACAGTCAACTCAACTTAAGTGTGTTTTATTGTCATTTCAACCCGACACAAAACAACATTTCACAGCGGCTCAAGTGGTTACACAATTAAAATATATAAAAACGACATACGAAACAGGTTACATTTAGTGCACACACATTATATGCATTATAATGGCCGGCATCCAACAGTCACAAACTCCACCAGCAGTTAGCAGTTAGTTGGATACAGCCACCAGTCCGTGTTCACAGCAGGCCTGGTAGCTGTTGCTCAGCCATGTTTCCACAACAACAAAAACACAGCAGTCTCTGAACTCACGTTGGGAGTTTGGTTGAAGGTGGATGTAGTCCAGTTTGTTGTCTAATGAGCAGACACTTGCAAGCAGGATTGATGAAACAGGTGGTTGGCTAGCGTTAGCTTTCCACCGGCACACTCGTTCAACATTACCCGCTGATGATGTCCCTGTACCGGCCAGAGACATCGAGCAACACCGCTGGTCTCCATAGCAGGCGGGCGTCTGTAATAAAGTGTCCTGCATATTCTCTGATCTGTACCAATTTATCCCGGTGGTACACCTGTGTGGTAGTTTGAATGCACATAATTGTTGTTCTAAAATTTCCTTCGGGATGAATAAATCTATCTATTGATCTATCTAAAAGTTTTCTGCTGAGAAGTCAGTTAGCGGAGATTCAAGATGGCTGACGCTCGTTTTGCTTCGGAAATCCTCGGAGAAAGACAACAGTGCAACCCCCTATGGGCGGGTTGAAAACATGCGGAAGTAGCTCCTACTACTGGCTGTAGTGCATTGGCTCTGGGCAAAAAAAAATTCTGATGACACAAAAATCGTTGTTTTATGTCATCGGAAGATTTTTTCCAGACCCACAATCCAGAGATCTCTGATCTCAGGGGGACATGAGGGAGGGAAGCATGGTCATTCAGAAATACTACTGTGTTTCTGCTGATACAAAGCTTAATGCTAAATCGGTGAAATATCCCTTTAAGTTTCCCAGACTCTTACCTGAAAGAGGGACTTCACAATAAATCTTGTTTGGAAGCAAGGTTCAGGTCTGCTGCTCTGAGACCACAGCCTCATAGCTAAGGGTGTTTTCACACCGACAGCCTTTAGTTTGGTTGAATCGCACAAGAGTTCGTTTGTCCCGACGGTGTGGTTCGTCAGGGCAGGTGAGAACCAAAAGCGGACCAAACAAGCGCACCAAGACCTGCTTGAAGAGGTGGTCTCGGTACGCTTTCAATCAAACGTGATTCTTACTCGAACCGCACTAACTACATGTACTCCTCCAGTCCGAGCTGATGTCTGTAGTGTGTTTAGCAATCTGTGATGCAGCAGAGCAGCAAACTGTAGCAGCTTGCAGTGTTTCTATCACAGAAATGAACTGCGGTCAAGCTTGCCGTCCATCACTCGTATCTCCGTGGTCAAACCAGCTGCCGCTAAAGTTGGAGACAGACGCCGACAGAGCAGAGCGAAGTCTCGGTGAGCAGAGCAGACGTAGTAACGTCTCTTGTGAAACAATGTCTGATTATTTCAATGAAATTAGCTGGTTTAACCATGGAGATGCAAGAAATATGCACTAGTCCAGAACACAGGACCTTCTTCCTGTATTTACTTTCTTGCTCCCGCCCGCAGACATATCCAACCAATAAGAGGGCTGGACGTTGTTGCCTAATTTGTAATGATGCATTTTGGTACACTTGGATTTTTCCAGGTGTGAAACCAAACCAAACCAATCCGACCTTGGGCAAATCGCTCCAAGTTTACTAACTCACCAAAGTGTGCTCAGGTTTGGTCTGTATATAGCTAATCCTGTACAGTATTCTATCAATAATGTAATAAGTTACTCTGTGTAGTATATGGGTGGCTGTTGCTCAGGTGAGCGGTCGCCTTCCAATCGGATGGTTGTCCAAGTGTCCCTGGGCAAGACACTGAACCCCGAATTGCCCCCAATACTGCACCATCGGAGTGTAAATGTGTGTGAGTGTTTATCTGATGAGCAGGTGGCACTATGTACGGCAGCCTCAGCCAAAGTGTATGAATATGTGTGAACGGTGAATGGTTCCTGTAAGATCATTTTTTGGGGGCTTTTCCCTATATGTAATAGTGACAGTGGATAGACAGGAAAGGTGGGAGAGAGATGGGGGATGACAGTCAGCAAAGGGTCTCAGGTCGGACTCAGCCTACGTGCGGCGCACGTTCTTATTGGTTGAGCCAAAGGTTGCCCCACTTGCATGGTATCTTGACTGCTGTCCCATTCCAAGCTCATGTCGTCTGAGCTAGCTAATCCAGCTCTGCCTTTAAATTATATGATTTATTAATGACAAAAAAAATCCTCATCAGTATTCTTAAGTACATATTTATTTCATTATTCTAAGCGTATGAACATGAAAAAACAATGTGGAGAGCATCTGAACGAGCCACCGTGCGGGAAGAGGTGGGATGACCTTTAGAGTGGACCAGCTATTCTCATTTTAGTGACAAGTCGCTCCACTCCTCAAGTTTTGCTTTCGTAATCTCTCCCTTGCTGCAACCAAGCTTTATGCAAATGAAACCCTCCAGTATCAAATATAATGCTGCTCTGCACTAAACCTGACACCAGGTTCTGCACCATCATATTACTGTGAAAGTAAGCTAATACAAACAAACTTTTTCATCAATGGGTGTGTATTTATTAGTAACACTGAGACAACTGTGCCATCATTAAGCCAAACAGGAAAACACAATTACCTACTATCACTTGCATCCAGCATAGTGTGTGTAAACAATGTCTCTAGCGACCACTTAAACCTGTAAGAGAAAAACATTAGAAAACCAATTATTTTTATTATTTTTGACATCTTGACACCACAACAGTTTTACAGAAAATATAGTTTGAGGAATACAAGGGAGTTAAGTGCCTAACTGGATAAAATGAAATCATTAGACATGGTGTAATGTAGTCCCAGATCGCTGAAGACCCAAGGTGTGCATTTACAGTTAGAGTTAACTGAAATGCGATTATTTACATCAATTGTCACCCTTTCTTTCTGAAACATGCACATTCCTCTAAAATAATATAGACTTACTTACTTTCAGGTAGTAAATATGTAATTTTGGGTTGAAGATGTCGATAATCAACATCTGTTTTCATCCCAAACATTTTTTTATCCCAGAGAAACATACATACTGTACCAAGTGGCAACATTTGGACCTTTATTATAGTTTTTACTTTTTTATTCTAAAGAAATCTGGATCGCACCACTTAAACTGCCCTCTTTTGTCTGTGTTACGTATTCATCATGTTTTTCCTTAAAATAAGGAGTGTGTGTGTTGTGTGTGTCACCCGACATTGTTGGGCTTCCTGCTAAGCCCCAGGCGCTGTGCTCCATTACCACCAGGCTGATGGAGCTACTTGGCATTCAGGGGTCTTTGGGGCCGGCACCAACCCAAGAGACAGGGCCTTGCCTGGGGGGGTTAATGAACCCCGGGCCTGGACCTGCTTCCAACATTAATTGTTTCTGCAGCTCTTGCAGACCTAATACACTTCCTCTCCACGACTCTCCTCAGCTACCGATGATTTCTTTGCACCATAAGTTGTTTTTCATTCACACTTGATAAATTGGCTTTGCTTGTGTTTATCTTAAAGCAGGGAAGAGAAGAATGTCTGTGGTTTCTGTCTTCTTTCTTGTGGTTGTTAGGTGATTTCTCTCTCTCTGTATCTCTCTCCATCATGCTCACTCTCAGTGTGCACTGAGGCTTGCTGATCTGCCTGTAGAATATGGAGGCAGATAATATGTCAGGCAGGTGAGTGCAAGGCAGCAAGGGAACCCACATGCAGTCAGTCCAGGCAGACAAGAAGAGTTCAGTGATTTACTGAAATAGTGGAGATACATGAGCTTGCAGGCAGGCAGGTACAGGTTCCAGATTACAGGGTTAAAGGTATAGGGTTATATTTAGGTACTGGTTCCGATGGCAGGAAATCAAGGAACGAAGGAACGAATGAACGAATGAGTGGAAATGTACTGGTTATATTTTGCTTATCCTGATTAAGAAAAGTGGAATCAGTTGAGCAGGTGAAAGAGAGAGTCAGGTGACTGGTACAGGTGAGAAGTCTGAGAGACTGAGGCAAACTTTGTGACATAACATCTGAGGATGAATAACTGTATGTTATTATCAATCAATCAATGTATTTGTCACATGAAATCATATAAAATACAATTCCAGTAAAATGTAATCCTGTTAGTCCATACAATGTATCATTAAAACAGTAATAATGATAAATGTATTTGTGTGATGGGGTGCATTCTCACTGAGGCGTTGAGATTATTCGTCAATATCAAAATCAGAAAGGAGTTTTTGTCAAAGTAGTTACCCTACATGGAATTTGCCTTGGTGATTGGTGCATATATACACAAACAAATGTATTTATTAATACATTAATTATGTTGCTTTAATCTTGTGAGTTTGATCACAGAATCATATTGGGATCAGTTGTATTTAATCGCGTTACTCGCGCTACTCCATACTCCCGCTGGTGTAGAGATGTAGGCACCAGGGGTCTCATTTATAAACCTGTGCGTAGGATCCTTATTAAAAGTGTACGTATGCCCAAAAGCCAAAAATGGCGTATGCAAAAGAAATCTGATTTATAAAACTATACATATATATATATATATATATATATATATATATATATATATATATACGTATATATTAGAGCCGGGACATTAAAGCGTTAATTAAGATTAATTAATTACAGACTTTAATGCGTTAATTAATGACACAAAAAATAACACGTTAAACATTTTTACGCATTTTAATTACACTTATTTTTGCACCGCGGGACGTTTCTCACTGGATGAGTTTCGGCGGACCGATTATACTGGAGCACCAACTAGCGTTCATGACTTCAGACCTTTTATATATGTCAGTGCTTCAGACAACAACAAACCACAGTGAACATGAACGAAGAAGCTGACGAGACCGCTTTGGTTGGCTCCGTGGATGGGACATTTTGTTATAAAAAACGAACGGATGGAGGCGTCGATTAGAGCATGGTTGTGTGCAAGCTATGCAACAAGGAATCCTCATATCACCGCAGCACATCGAGCCTCAAGTATCACCTCGACGCAAAACATTTAGCAGCTAGCGTGGACGTTAGCCCGACTCCGAGTACAAGGACCCACACCCAACCTACACTCCACCAGATGACTGGTTTAAGGACCAGGGTAACTATTGGTATTGTGTTTTACTTAAAACATAGTTACAGAAGGTCTACCTACCTATAGGCTACCTGCATTTCTGAAATGTACTATATTTCTAAATATGCTATTGCTACACTTAATGGCAAAAATTGCACTGGTCTGCTGGACTTGGTTGAACAAAAATAAACAATATTGTGTTGCTTAAGCTTATGTATTCAGTCATTATTGAATGGTATACTAAAAATCCATGTGAAAAAAATTACTTCTCACTGTTCTATTTATGGAATTAAAATGTGATTAATTTTTGACAAGAGGGTTAAAGAAATAGAGCGAGTACACAGCAGGACAATAGACTTGTTAAAACGTTTGCTCTGTCGCTTCCCGTCATCGAGGGTGCGTGCCAGCTGCAGACTCTGCTTGAGTGACGCGCGAGTGCTCGCTTCAAACCACTTTCAATTAATCTTCTACACCCCTACACCACTTATGCAATAAGAAGCTACTCTTTTTATGTCTGTGTCTCAATCGGTTGAATGTTTTCATATAAAAGGGGTTTTACCGCTATTTCCTGACCGCAGTGTTATACATTTTATATAGTCTTGATTTGGTTGTTTTCAGTGGTCATTTATATATAAAGTGGTTGTGAATCTGGTTCTTCAAGTGAATTGTAGCACACCGTAGTCAATTTTAATCAAATAAAACGCAATTTCCCACAAAATATGGCTAATGAAAATGCAACTTTGAAAAACCACTATCCACACTGGCTGGTGACCAAAAAAGTTAATGTCAAACCCTGTAATAACGCTTGTGGTGGTTGTGAAACATGATGCAACTGTATGCCTCAGTGCTCTTAATTCATAAATGCTGTGTGTTTGTCAGACCAAGAGTGTAATCTCAGTAGGTGGGTAACCCAAAGGGTTGGACACATATTGTGATTATTGGATTGCTTCTAGTTAGTCTAGTTAGTAGATCTGTGTGGACTGAGTCCATTCAGTCTGGGCCAGTAGCATGTCTTGTCTGTGTCTGTTCCATTTGTCTCTTAATTGTCAGTCACACCAGATATTTGTATTCCCAAGGGATGTGTTCCTTTTTGGCAACAACATTCTTATAATAGTGGACTTGTGTACTGAGTACACAAGTTGTTCAATATGTACTTCTCACAGAACATGTTGGAGGAATGAGTTGAGTTGAGTCTGTTTGGGATGTGGGGTCTTTGAAATCTTTAAGTCTGTTCCCAGAAGTTAGTTGCCCCAGCATGCATTTCATTCATGCTGGACAGTTCATTGAGAGGTCTGGCATCATTACACCATCTTTCTGCTTCTATACTATACTTATGTCACACTTTCCTTTATATTAGTTTTTTCCAGACAGCCTGTGCCTTTACAGCTTTTAAAATTGTCTTCAGTGGTTATGCTTGAGTTGTGTATTGTTAACAAGGTCAAGATGATTCTAAATCGATTCTAAATCAATTCTAAAACATACAAAGTAGAAAGTTGTCCAAAAGTACCCCCAACCCACACAATGACATTCCAGTCCTTTTCCATTATAATGTGGGAATAAATTATAATAATAATAATCCTCCATCCCACTGTCATCACACCTCCATCATGAGCCCCATAGTTTTAAACACCAGGACCAACGAGTGATGGCGTTGCTTCAATGCAACTGTTTTATGGAGTCTTTGAATGCACATTATCACAAGGCTCCTGAGAGGGGAAGAGCGCGGTGGGGCCTGGGAATGGAAACGCGTGCTGGGCAGTCATTGTACAGTATGTACACACTCATTGGCACTGACGAGCTGGCAGCCCGAGCTGTTAAATATTCAAAGTGGCTGTGCAGAGATATTGCCAGCGTGTGTGTGTGTGGAGAATGTTCAGATTGGACTGTTAAAGTGATTGACCTTGTCCACGAGGCCTGTCTAGACCGTCGCCCACTCTCTCCTCTGCTCCACCACACAGTTCATTAGGCGCCCATCGTCTGCTTTTGTTTGCTGATCAGTGACTGTACAGTACTGAGACATTTCTAGCCACTGCTGAATTTGATTTGGCACCGTGGCACACACTCTAACTGGTTGTCCAAATCACTGAGCAGAAATTAAATTACTTCATTGATGTGCTTACGTAAATACATAATTTTGAGTATGGTATGGGTTTAAACACTTTTTATTCTGCCCCATGTGTGTTTATATGTTTATTTGCACAGTAATGCACACCTCCTGTAGTCTGTGCTGATGCAATGTGCACTTTTCCATTGTGTAATAGTGTAACATCGCTTGCGATGATGGTGTGCACTGTCACACAGACCCAGATGGGGGATAGTTCAGTAACAGGGCCGTTTACCCTCTGTCACTGGGAGCCAGGGCCAACACTTCCATGGAGGTTGTTCTAGGTCAACACTCTATTCTCATTGGTCCAAAAGGGCCCTTGGCCAATCACAATGACCCATCAGAGACCATCTGTGCGTTAAAGCCTGAGGTTTGACTTTGCATCTCTGCAGCCTGAATGTGAAAATACCATTATTGTTGTTAATTGGTTTGATCAGAGTTGAGACCTGCTAAAGGTTATGTTGGCCCTGCAGGGCCAAAAGACACTGCTGCATCAAGCCTGTAGACGAGAGGATCGTGGGACAGACCTGGTTCCACTTCATTGGTTCACAGTACCAATTTTGTCCCTGCTGCTGAATACCACAGCAACTGCATGCCTACATCACCTTATGGGATAGTGCAAAGACAACATTTTGTTTCTTAAAAATAAATCCCTTACACAAACAATAATAAAAAATATTGGAAATTACATATAGTGTTAAAATTAAGATTAGTGCCAGGCTAAATTATGTACAGCATTCAAAAAATATCAAGATAAAAAATGTATTATTAAATTAAATATTAAGAAATTCTAATGCTTCATCCTGCCCTTTCAAAGCTCTACTGGTAAACAGCTTGCTAGCCACAATTATTGCCTACTTTTCAATAGAAAACGAAAGTACTTTTTACTCTAACCCACAAACTATAACTTGATGATGGGTTTTAGTGCTGATATTTTCTGATAATGCATTAATGTAGGCTGATGTTATTACTGCTTAATTTATGGGATAGTGCCATGCATGTATTATATGTATTATTTCAATCAGGAGAGACTTTGTTGCAGATATGCAATGATTTATTGCACATATGCGTGATTTGAAATTTTAAAAAATATAGTAATTTGTTAAAGGGGTAGAGGCCGAAATATCAACCCCCCCGATGGAGTCCAGACACTGATGGTGGCGTGAGGAGCCCGCAACCCAAACCGAAACGCCGTTGGTAGCTGCCAGCTGGAAGAGGACCCAGGAGCCGTAAATGAGCAGGGGCGGAGGAGGGTGGTGCTCGTATCCTGAAATGACAACTGAGCAGCAGAGAGAGACAGGTTTAAAACAGGGATGTCGTGCAGTGATTGGTTCGTGATTTTCATGGCTGCTTCTGATTGGTTAAGACAAAAGTGAACACCTCTGCAGCTGATCCATTCAGGGGAGTGAGAAGTGATTATGTTTAAGAAGTCTTCCAGAAAGAATATACGCTGAGCTCGGATCCAAAAATAGCGCCTATTCAGTTTAATGGAGTTGCTTGCCTGGCGCATACGCCAAAAATGTTTCTAAGCTTACAGGTTTACTTCAGTCATATGCAGCCCACTGACTATGTGCAGTAGTGGCCCACAGACTTTACATTGTGGTTTTTAAATTGCTTTTCTCGGCTAAGGGGAAGTTTTTCAAATCTAAAAAGTCAATTGATTAACAATTCAGAAAAGAGAGTCATAACCGACACAATGGTTTACAATGGTGGCATATGGGGAAAATCTTCTTTGGGCCACAGTGTGTTGATTGGGGAGTCACACAGGGTGCTGTGAAATCCACAACCATCTCCACTGTTTTCACAGCGTTGAGCTCCATGTTGTTTTGAATGCACCAGGTTACCAAATAGTGAAAGATCCTCCATAGCTCCACTGGTCCACTTCTTAGATGTCCTGAGAGCAGGTTTAGAAATGAGGTGGACCATGACGTCGTCTGAGTATCCCAGGAACACATTTTTCCATTTCTGTTAGTCACATGTCTGTGGAACGTTGTTCAGTTTATTTCTTAGTAGTTGAATTTTTTTATGTTCATACAAAGTTTTACGCATATAGTTGGCTGAAAATAAAAGCAGTTGAAAGTGAGAGGACGTTTTTTTTTTTTTTTATATATATATATATATATATATATATATATATATATGTGTATATAGTATACACTATTTTTGACACACACAATAAGATATTAATCTTGCTCATTTTTAACATGATTGATTAAATGTCTGTCTAAACATCTGAATGCAACTTGTATGTGTAGCGTGTGTGACAGCAGAAGCAGTGTTGGCCTAAACCTCCCAGTGTTCTGACACAGTCGACTCCTCTGACCTTACTGTTGAGGTATTTATGTGAGAAAATATGACCAAGGATATGTGTGTATCCCCATAGTCTCTCACTTTAATTAAAACCTCAATCACCCAGTGACAAGAACGACTGGTGCAAGCCTCGCTGCGTGTGTGTGTGTGTGTGTGTGTGTGTGTGTGTGTGTGTGTGTGTGTGTCTGTGTGTGTGTCTAATTAACCAGTCAATCTTTATTCTGTGACTGACTTGAGGTACACAGGCCAGAAATAGTGATTTGGAAGGTGACGGGCTGGATTTTATGGTGTCATCTCAAAGACACTCAAAACTAAAATCCAGATTAAATTTGTTCCCTTTTGCATCTTTGTCTCTGTTTTTTTCTTTTTTTGAGCTTCTTTGGCTCCAGTGAACCTATTCACAAGAGCCACAGTGTGTTTATCTGCCAGACACAATGTACCGTAAACTCCTGTCCTTTTACAGCAGCACTGTTTGTTATGGCAACAAAACAAATTTCAAGCGATAACATAACTGTCTGTTGCAGTTACATTCACCTGCCCACACACACACTCACCAACATGGGCTGTCTAACTGGCCGTCAAAGAGCGGAGGTGAATGGAACAAAGATGTGTTATTGTGAGTGTGACGATCAGCTCCCCGTGCCTGACCATCTGCAGCGGTCTGGGCTCAGCAGGAGGATGGGGAAATTAGGTCAGCTCAGCTTTTGAAGCCGGCAAGACAAGGCACCATGCCGGGACTGGAAGCTCACATGAAAGGCAATCAACCAAAATAGCCAAATATTGTTACAACTGTAGACGTGTGTGTGCTGCTCAGTTTGGGAGCTGAGAAATTTAAACTAGAATGAATCATTTTGTCTCTGTTCTGCTGTTGATGTAACCTGTCCAGTGTGATTCCCAATGTAATGCACAAGCCATTTAGAAAAATATATTGAGAGTCCTGTGACTGTTATTGTGTTCTTTGGTTCTCTTGTACAATTACAAAAGAACAAAGCACCTCGTTACACCTCAGATTCCCAAACTAAGCTTCTGACAGAGGAGATGGTGAATTATGTATATGAAAAAAGAAACAAAAACAGTTGTGTCTCTTAGATTTTAGACAAAACTCTCAAAAAGGTTTATAACGTTGACTGCTAGCCTGTCATGGTTGGGCTTTTCAGTTTTGTTATTTTGTGTTTTATTTGGTTGTCTCATTCCCTTTGTGTTTGCTTCCTGTATTATAATGTATTTGTTCTCTGTTTTCTTTCCCTAGATCCATCCTTGTGTATGTTTGCGTGCTTTACTTCCTGTATTATCTGGTAGTGTTCGGTTGCATTCATGGACCTTTTTCACAGCAGACATGTTGACTTGTCATAGTAGGAAAAGCACAGCTGTGATTGATAACCTTAACGAGGGCTCAGTTCCATCAAGTGTCCCAGTAAGATATTTCAGTGAGTCAACATGCACAATACCAGGACCTCTCCTAAGTGGAATGCAGCCATCAGTAATGGTTTAATACCAGGACCTCTCCTAAGTGGAATGCAGCCATCATTAATGGTTTAATACCAGGACCTCTCCTAAGTGGAATGCAGCCATCAGTTATGGTTTAATACCAGGGTCCCTCCTAAGTGGAATGCAGCCCTCAGTAATGGTTTAATACCAGGACCTCTCCTAAGTGGAATGCAGCCATCAGTGATGGTTTAATACCAGGGTCTCTCCTAAGTGGAATGCAGCCATCAGTAATGGTTTAATACCAGGATCTCTCCTAAGTGGAATGCAGCCATCAGTAATGGTTTAATACCAGGACCTCTCCTAAGTGGAATGCAGCCATCAGTAATGGTTTAATACCAGGACCTCTCCTAAGTGGAAAGCAGCCATCAGTAATGGTTTAATACCAGGGTCTCTCCTAAGTGGAATGCAGCCATCAGTAATGGTTTAATACCAGGACCTCTCCTAAGTGGAATGCAGCCATCATTAATGGTTTAATACCAGAGTCTCTCCTAAGTGGAATGCAGCCATCAGTAATGGGTTTGAATACACCTGTGCTGTTGCTACTATGACATGTCAACACAATATGTCTGCCGTGAAAAAGCTCTATTAGCTTTGTTTCCTGTTGAGTGGAATTAGTCCCTAATGGGTTTCACCTGTTCGCCCCCTCCTTGCTTGTTTGCCCCTGTATTTAATGTGCTCTGTTCTGTTCACTCATTTGTGTCCTCATCTCAGCTGTGCTCCAAACCGTCCCCTCATTCACTCACTCACTGTTCCCTATATATCCATCCATCCATCTTCATCCGCTTATCCGGTGTCGAGTCGCGGGGGGAGCAGCTCCAGCAGGGGACCCCAAACTTCTCTTTCCCGAGCAACATTAACCAGCTCCGACTGGGGGATCCCGAGGCGTTCCCAGGCCAGGTTTGAGATATAATCCCTCCACCTAGTCCTGGGTCTTCCCCGAGGCCTCCTCCCAGCTGGACGTGCCTGGAACACTTCCCTAGGGAGGCGCCCAGGGGGCATCCTTACCAGATGCCCGAACCACCTCAACTGGCTCCTTTCGACGCAAAGGAGCAGCGGCTCTACTCCGAGCTCCTCACGGATGACTGAGCTTCTCACCCTATCTCTAAAGCCTGGCTCAGACTACAGGAGTTTTAAAATCCTAACCGATTTTGAAATCTGGTTGCAGCACAAACTTGAGGAGAATCTTTGCAGATTTTCTTCCCTCAAATCTTAAACATGCTCACACTACAAGATTTGAAAATAGTGGGGCATCACACACTACAAGATATTCTTAAGATTATCTTGCCAGATTTAGCACCTCACGTGACGCGATCTCACGGGGAAGCGCATGTAAACAAAATGCATACTGTGTCATGGCAACTTGCTATAGTATACTTATCCTTTGTACCAATAAAAAACAAAAGAAAATAAAACGAGCGTGGACGATAATATTATTCAAACAAACTATCGTATTTTCCGGACTATAAGTCGCACTTTTTTTCCTACTTTGGCTGGTCCTGCTACTTATAGTCAGGTGCGACTTATATATCAATATATATAATTTAACATGTTAATTCATACTGAAACATTACTGTCTACAGCCTCGAGAGGGCGCTCTAGACTTGTGACAACTATATGCTGCTCCTAAAGACAACTGAGAAAGAAAAGAGATAAACTGCAGGTAGTAAAATATGCAGCCCCGAAAACGGTAATCGAGCAGCAGAAAGAAAGTTTGAAATGAGGGAGAAACTTGTGAGGGACTGGAGAAAAAGGTTACTCTTACTGCAATGAAGAAATCAAAGAAGTCAAAGAAAGCTAATCGGCTAATCGCGGGCTGAAAGCTAGATGGCCAGAGCTGGAGGAACAAGTCCACAGGTGGGGGCTTGAACAACGTGCTGCCGGGAGGGGCTTGACAACGGTACGTCTCCACGCCCTGCTACTTGTTCTGTGTGACTTATACTCCAGAGCGATTTATAGTCCGAAAAATAGGGTATGTGCAATGCATCTTTTGTTAGACCTGAATGTAGCAGATGATCACTGACCTAGATCTAATGTTTACATTTGCTAGCTAGTGCGCTAGCAACTTTGTACACTCACCCGGTAGGTCCAAATCTGCAGCGATCTTTCCCCAGCTCTTCTCTTTATCATCCCGATTATGATACTCTTTTGATTATACATTAAACAGGCACTCGTGCGGTCGCCACATCTCCACCATCCTTTCTTCCAACTCAGTTGTCCACCGGACCCGTACTACAGCTGCTTTCGCGGACATTTTCAAAAGTTTCAGTCACTTCTGGCTCCTTGCAGACCTGTCTCTCTCATTGGCTATTGTGGAAGTACTGACGTAATCATAGTCGTTTCACGCCCGATTATAATCCTAGATATCAAACATGTTTGATATTATCGGGGCGGCCCCGATGTGTCTGCGAGCAGATCAGGAGGTGCAAGATTCGATCTGTGAACGCCTCACATTACCAGATAATCTGCGCCGAACATCGGGACCGATCGAGGACCTCGACTAGATTTTTTCTCAGATTCTCGGGAGGGGTAAATCGGGCATTAATCGGCCTAAAACTCCTGTAGTCTGAGCCAGGCTTAAGGGAGACGCCAGCCACCCTCCTGAGGAAACCCATTTTGGTTGCTTGTACCCTGGATCTCGTTCTTTCGGTCATGACCCAGCCTTCATGACCATAGGTGATAGAGGTAGATCGATAGCTTTGCCTTCTGGCTCAGCTCTCTTTTCGTCACAACGGTGCGATAAATTGAATGTAATACCGCACCCACTGCGCCGATTCTCTGACCAATCTCCCGCTCCATTGTCCCCTCACTCGCGAACAAAACCCCAAGGTACTTGAACTCCTTCACTTAGGGTAAGGACTCATTCCCTACCTGGAGTAGGCACTCCATCGGTTTCCTGCTGAGAACCATGGCCTCAGATTTAGAGGTGCTGATCCTCATCCCAACCGCTTCACACTTGGCTGTGAACCGATCCAGTGAGTGCTGAAGGTCGCAGGCCGATGATGCCATCAGGAACACATCATCTGCAAAGAGCAGCGATGAGATCCCCAGCCCACCGAACCGCAACCCCTCCCCACCCCGACCACGACTTGATATCCTGTCCATAAATGTTACAAACAGGATTGGTGACAAAGCGCAGCCCTGGCGGAGGCCAACCCTCACCTGAAACGAGTCCGACTTACTGCCGAAAACCCGGACACAGCTCTCACTTTGGTCGTACAGAGATTGGATGGCCCTGAAAAGAGACCCCCTCACCTCATACTCCCGCAGCACCTCCCACAGTATCTCCCGGGGGACCCGGTCATACGCCTTTTCCAGATCCACAAAACACATGTAGACCGGTTGGGCATACTCCTAGGCTCCCACCAGGATCCTTGCGAGAGTGAAGAGCTGGTCCGTTGTTCCACGACCAGGACGGAATCCGCATTGTTCCTCCTCAACCCGAGGTTCGACTATCGGCCGAACCCTCCGTTCCGGCACCTTGGAGTAGACTTTACCAGGGAGGGTGAGAAGTGTGATACCCCTGTAATTGGCACACACCCTATGGTCCCCCTTTTTAAAAAGGGGAACCACCACCCCGGTCTGCCACTCCTTTGGCACCGTCCCAGACTTCCACGCAATGTTGAAGAGGCGTGTCAACCAGGACAGCCCCTCCACACCCAGAGCCTTAAGCATTTCTGGACGGATCTCATCAATCCCAGGGGCTTTGCCACTGTGGAGTTGTTTGACTACATCAGTGACTTCCACCTGGGAAATTGACAATGATCCCCCATCATCCTCCAGCTCTGCCTCTAACATAGAGGGCGTATTAGTCGGATTCAGGAGTTCCTCAAAGTGCTCCTTCCACCGCCCTATTACCTCCTCAGTTGAGGTCAACAGTGTCCCATCCTTACTGTACACAGCTTGGATGGTTCCCCGCTTCCCCCTCCTGAGGTGGTGAACAGTTTTCCAGAAGCACCTTGGTGCCGACCAAAAGTCCTTCTCCATGTCTTCTCCAAACTTCTCCCACACCCGCTACTTTGCCTCTTTCACGGCAGAGGCTGCAGCCCTTCGGGCCCTTCGGTACCCTGCAACCGCCTCCGGAGTCCTCTGGGATAACATATACCGGAAAGACTCCTTCTTCAGTCGGACGGCTTCCCTGACCACCGGTGTCCACCACGGTGTTCGTGGGTTACCGCCCCTTGAGGCACCTAAGACCCTAAGACCACAGCTCCTCGCCACAGCTTCAGCAATGGAAACTTTGAACATTGTCCACTCGGGTTCAATGCCCCCAGCCTCATGCAGGACTCCAGTCAAGGTCTCCAAGAAGGCCGAATACTCCGAACTCCTGTTTGTTGCATATGCACAAACAACAGTCAGAGTTTTCCCCCCCACAACCCGCAGGCGTAGGGAGGCGACCTTCTCGTCCACCAGGGTAAACTCCAACGCAGCGGTGCTCAGCCGGGGGCTTGTGAGTATCCCCACTCCCGCCCGGCGCCTCACACCCTGGGCAACTCCGGAGAAGAAAAGAGTCAAACCCCTATCCAGGAGTATGGTTCTAGAACCGAGACTGTGCGTAGAGGTAAGCCCCACCAGTCTAACCGGTAGCGCTCCACCTCCCGCACAAGCTCCGGCTCCTTCCCCCACAGAGAGGTGACATTCCACGTCCCCAGAGCCAGCGTCTGCTGCCCGGGTCTGGTCCGTCGAGGCCCCTGACCTTCACTGCCACCCGTGTAGCAGTGCACCCGACCCCAGCGGTTCCTCCCACAGGTGGTGGGCCCATGGGATGGAGAGGGAGTTGCCACGTTGCTTCTTCGGGCTGTGCCCGACCGGGCTCCGTGGCAAACCCGGCCACCAGGCGCTCGCTGACGAGCCCGCCATCTGGGCCTGGCTCCAGACGGGGGCCCCGGGCTTCTTCCGGGCAAGGTACCTTCACCTCTTCTACGTTGTCTCATAGGGTTTTTGAACCATTCTTTGTCTGGCCCCTCCCCTGAGACCACTTTGCCTTGGGAGACCCTACCAGGAGCACACAGCTCCAGACAACACAGCCCTCAGGTTCATAGGGACACACAAACCTCTCCACCACGATAAGGGGATGGTTCCCGGAGAGGATTCCCTATATAGTGTTTATTAAATAGTCATCTATATAGAGAATGACCAAACCAGATTTCGGACACTCACTGTTCACTCATCGTTGCGTGACTTGCGTCAGGAGATGCGCCCATTGTTTGTGTGAGGGAGGCGGGCGCGCCCAGCGTCAGTAAACATACTGAAACTAAAATACTTGTAATACATCCCTGAAACAAACCGAGCACTCAGGAGAATAGTAAAATGTTGGATATATGTTGCATGTTACATTTCCACTGTTTAAAAATGAAAGTCCGCTCCATTTTTGCTTTTCAGTTTTTGCAGGGACTTCTGCTTCTTCTTCTCCCCCGGGAGTAAAACGGGAGTAAAGTGAAGGTTACATTGTATGTACACTCAAATTAGCTGTGCTTTGTGGGTATTTTCTAGTGGACTATATAGTGAATGAAATTTATCACAGAGAATTTGAACACAACTACAAAATGGTGAACACACTATATAGGGAACTATTTCCATGACAGGGAACGGTTTTGAACACAGCTCTCATGTTGTGTAATTGTGCTTGTTCTCTGCCAACCTGTTAGTGTGTTGGATGTTTTAGACTATTTCTAGACATTTTGGATTCATGTTTTAATATATGGACTACTACCCTTGTTTGGACTCTTGCCTGTAATTACTACACATAAGCTTGGATTTTTTTTGTATAAACAAATACGACACCTGCATTAGCTACCGTTAGCATTTGGGCCCAGAACTCTGCCTTTCCTGCCTCAGCACTCAGCCTTTCTAAAAACTGCATCTATGCCAGGGGTCACCAACCTTTCTTCATCTAAGGTCTACTTTAAAATAATGAAAGTGGCCAAGAGCTTACATTTATTTACATAACACACATAAGCTGAATGAAACTACTGTTTGCTGAAATGGCAAAACCCAAAGCTTATAAAAAATCTTAACTTCACGTCAAGGTTCATGACTATTTTACACTTCTTTATGCCGACATAGTTCATTACTGAAAATATTCCCATCAGGGCGAAGAAAAATGTACCACTTTACACGTCTATGGCCCACAAAGTCAGCTACCTCACTTTTAATATTGTGGTCATTTTGGGTCTCAGTTTGTCAACCTAATGGCGAGCTACTGGAAACCTGCTCGCGAGCTACCAGTAGCAAAAAAAATGGACTGGATTTTTCCAAAAGAGAAGGAGGGGTAAGAAGTTGGCCTATGTAGTAACTTTTCAAAACATTTTTAGTTTGATGAATATCAGTAAAAACAGAAAAGTAGCAGAGGACTTTTATTTTGACAAACTGCTAGAAAGTGACTCATGACAATGCCTCTGGTAACGTAGGCGTGTGGCAGTATGCAATCTCAAAAGCGACGGTTGCAATCTGCCCTAAATAGGAAAGAAGTTGAAGCAACTATTCACTTTTGAAGCAAGAAGTACATGCTATTTCCACCACATACTGATGCAGAAAAGGCACAGAATGCATAAACATTCACCAAAATGCAGGAAATGAAGTGTTGACACTCAAAAGCCCATTTTTTGTCCCAGTCCAGTCTAATTGAAAACATTACAAACTGAGCCCAAAGGGGGTATGCAGTACTGAACAATGGCCCATTTTTGAATGCTTGTTAGTACCAAAGCATACTGTTCACGGCCACGAAGGTAGCACATCTTGATACCCAGTCCCATTTCTGTGAAATCAGTGTTAGCTGAGGGGACTTCAGGTTAAGTTCCCATAGACCTCAATCACTAAACATGTAATCAGCAAGCAATGTCTAATATCCATCATACAACACGACTGATGATAGACTGGACCACATCAGATTTGTATTAAAACATCAGCCTGTTACAACAACCAGTCAACAAGTAGCATACACACCGATACATAGTGCTGTCTGTCTGTCTGTCTGTCTGTCTGCTGCTCTCTCGTACTCGCACTCTCCCTCCCCTCTGGCATACATGACAGCAGCAACGAGGACAAGCTGTTTTCCCTGCTGATAAATATTCCGACACACCGCGCCTGACAGGCCGGATACACCAGGCAGGAATTGGGATGGACAGGTTGTGTGTGTGTGTGTGTGTGTGTGTGTGTGTGTGTGTGTGTGTGTGTGTGTGTGTGTGTGTGTGTGTGTGTGTGTGTGTGTGTGACAGGGCAGTTGTCTCCATGGTGTCAGGGCAGCGTTCTGAATCGGCCTGAGATGCTCCCTACGGTCGGAGCCCAGCAGACTCTGTGTAACTAGACCTTTGTTGTTCCCACCCCTCCAACCTTCCACTCCTCCCCCTCTCACCCACTCTGCTCCCTGCCTCATCAGCTCACCCAGAGGAGGAGGGCTGGGCACTGCTTTCTTGCCAGCCTGGAAATGCTGACATGCACATGCTGGCATCCTTTCACTTGGAACAATTTCCATTCTTGCCTTTCCTTTGCTGTCTAAACTACGCGTCCATCCAAGGCAGAAAATAGAGTGGTATATTAATAGAAAGAAGAGACATGGGGGATTATGTTTTATTATTTGTCTCTCTTTTCTTTCTTCCTTTTCCTAGCTCCTTTTTCTTCCCTTTCACAGTCGTCCTCCCATTTCCCTTCTTTGTTGCCTTTTTTTCTTCTTTTAGCAGGCAGTTGCCAGTTCCTGTCCCCTAATTACTGTTCCTCTATGGATGGCTGTCCTCTTTCAAACTGAAGGCTTAACACAACACAACACAGTGGAGAGGAACAACACACTTGGAGGGGGAAGTTGGGGGTGTGGAAATAGGTTGAGGCGTAACAGAATAAGCTTGAGGTAGGGGTTTGGAGGGGGGGTATTAAAGAGGAAGATAAATAACGTGCCACCTCCAGTGCGGCTTACATTACTATGTGTTTGCTGGCCTTTCAAATGAATTGATTAATGGATGTGCTAATTACAAGAGCGATGCGCTACAAAACATGTATGAAGTGGAGGGTGCTGCCGCTGAACATATTGCCAAGCGACGCTCAGAAACTGTAATGGAAATGCATCTATAAGTTATGTTTACTCAAAATATATTAGGAATCCACCGGTTTATTGATCAAACATCGGTATCGGCCTCTGTCTCTCTCCTCTGCACTGCAACAAAATGTGACAATATTTTCACAATATTGCGTCAATGATTTTTATGCTCTATTCAGGGTTTTTTTCGTTTCTTTTTTTACAAATAAATAATTATGTATCAAACATTACATGACAGATCAGCGGTTTGATCCAATTATATTGTACAGCAGTTCTAAACTGGGTTTAAACATACTGAACTTAAGCATCAAAGGACTCTCTGTAAATGATCCCCTGCAAAACTAACCCCAGAGCTGTCAAACACACTGCTGCTGAGAGGTCATATAGTCGTAATGAATATTTAGCTCAGACAGAAAATCATTCATTTACAATAAGAAAATAAGTTACAGATGCATCGTTTCAAGTGTTACACAAGTAAAGGGGGACAGGGGATAAGAAAATAGTAACACAAACACTGATTAAAAAATAAATAAAACCAGATGCTAAATGGAAAGGGAACATAATTTAATGTAGGCTACTGGAGTACAACCACATTGCGCATTGTAAAGTTATGTTATGAATGAAATATATATTATTACACAATTTGGGGTCGGTTTTGAATCATTCAGGTAACAGAGAAAACAGTGGGGGACATTAGAGTCTGACATTTCCATCACTGTGGGAGCTGTGTGATTAGAAAATGTATCTAGTTGGTAGAAGAGAGGCTGGTTGAACCAACCCAGTCTCACGTCAGTTCATGATGGCATTACGAAATTAAATCTATTAGAACGTGATACCATTACGTAATTGTGAAGATTTACGTGTTGGGGTCACGTTTTTTATACTAATGTATTTCAATGAGAAGCATCCTTTCTGCAACTCGGCTGCAGCAGAGAAGCTGGATACAGCTTCGATATTATTGGTATTTTTAGCCCAATAATCGCTGTTTTAATCAACATTTATTCACCAGATCTTATCACGCTTTATATGTATTTCTTTTAATGTTATTATTTCGGTCTATTTCGGACAGGGAAGCTGGATTGCTTTGTTGTTTATTGATATTTTTAAAACTATAACGCTACATCTTTCAACATGTATTTAGCTGTTATCATGGTATGCATTTCTTTATTTTAATAATATTATTTCGGTCTTATTACATTATCTGGTCACACGGTCACAACAGATTATATTAACCTACTCAATTTACAGATAGCATAATAGCTCTTACCTTTAGAAGTTCTAATTTCTTGTCTTTTTCTTTGCAAAGTCGCAGATCAAATCCTCAAAGTCCAGCTCCCTCAGCAGCTCGCTAACCCTACTACACATGCGCTGCTGTGTGTTGGGAGCACTTTACAGGCAACGCGACAAATGTCTCCGGTGGACAGTGAATATAGAATCCACTCCCGTGATACCGTTTCACCGTTGGGAAGGTGTCGGGTCAGTGCCTCGTTAGTGAGAGAGCGGGTCTTTCTGCCGCCAGCCTTGTCCCCCCTCCGAGATGCTGGACATTTAGCCGCCGATTCTGAAAGGCTAATATCCCTCTGGGTATAACTTCCTCCCGGACGGTCTCTGTAATCGGTCCCCGTAGTGCAGGGTCTTCAGAGATGATGGTACCTGAGGGGCCATTACCTTGTTCTGTAATGCTGATGACCGGCCTCATCTCTGTCTTTTTCCACAACAACTTCGCTAAAGTTAATGGTAACGTTAGCCACCGTTAGCTGTGGCTGAGTGTAGCTGGTAGAAGGCAGCGATTCTTCCAAGCTAACGTTGGCTAGCTCCTCGACATCCTCCTCTTCGTCATTCCCAGCTCTTTTTAAAAAGCTATTTATTCGTCATTCGACATTTTTATAGCAGCCGCTTTCTCTCCGTTTTCCACACTTTCACTCGCTGATGCAACCCAATATGACCGGGGATCAGTTACAAATTAATTCCACTCTTTCAATCTCAACGCATTCTTAGAAAGCTGATCTTGGATCAGTGCGATGTAAACAAACTGATCTATGCCCACCCACCTTTATCTTTAGCCAATCTACACAGTGCATGCGGCCTTCTCCCAATCATTACATTAAACAACTTGTATTTTATTCTGATTGGATAATTATCACCATAATGATTAATGCCCATTGGGTAATACGGGCTTGATCGCAGTTTGCCAACAAGGGGTGCTGCCACCAACAGGGGGTGCTGCAGCTACCCCAGCACCCCTACTTCCCGCGCCTATGCCTACAGGAGGGTTTCATAAATTAGTGCCCCTAGCGGTCCCAGAAAACCCAACCTTATTTCTAAACCAGAGAATGTAACAGTTGCGGTTTAAAACACGTAGTTAGTGTTGTGAAACGGTTGCAGTTTAGTTAGATTTAGGCACAAAATGTACTTGGTTATGTTTAGGCACCAACATTAATTAGTTAAGTTTAAAAAAGATTGTGGTTTGGGTTAAAATCAGACGTTACTTCACTTCTGGTTGTGCACGTGACGCAGAATTTGACGTAACTCCAATTATTCCGTAAAGTAAAACTAAATAAACTCGCTGTTTACTTTTATTATCAACAGGACACGAACCCCGGTCTCCTAGGTGTATGTCCTGTGTTTGTTTGACCTATCTACCCACCCCTACTTAGCTCCTGACACGGAAATGTGGCGCTCTTAAGCCTACTACACAATGAGCTGATAATCGGCCGTTGGACAGTCTGGAGAGGTCGGTGACTCGAGTCTGTTCGGTGTGTTCTGTGCCGTCGTCAGTCTGAGGGGCCGTCGGCCTTCATTTGGGCTGATTTGACTTGTATAATCGGCGGGGGTGGGCACTGCCGGCAGTCGGACTCAAATGACCCATCTGATTGGTGGAGAGCTTACCAGGAAACGGGGAGCGGGATGAGCGTGACTAGAGTCTCTCAAACTCTGAGGGAAATCTTTTAAACTGACCTTTGTTGATCTGAAATGAAGACAGATTCAGCAACTGCACGGCCTATTTCTCTTTTCAAATGTTTTCAGAAACACGTTTCAGTGAACTATTTTAGTCCAATATGAGATTGGATTCTGAACGAGCCGCCATGACAGTCTGGCTTTGAATTTCTGGAGAAACCAGACCCACGTGACGCGTTCGTCCAATCAGCTGCCGGTTTTGGGCGACAATACAGATTAGCGTTGTTATGGAGACGTATTACATCTCGTCTCTTTGATGTGTTCCGAGGCACTTTTTGGACCAACTCTGTGAGACTGATCAGTCACACTGCCTTTTCTGCCGAGGGTCGGCCGTCCGGAGGGAGGGGAGGAGCTGCCCGTGCCTGTTGAGAGAAGTATTCTCCTATGTGTATACAATGTATACTATTTTACGGTTTTTATATACAGTGAGGAAAATAAGTATTTGAACACCCTGCTATTTTGCAAGTTCTCCCACTTAGAAATCATGGAGGGGTCTGAAATTGTCATCGTAGGTGCATGTCCACTGTGAGAGACATAATCTAAAAACAAAAATCCAGAAATCACAATGTATGATTTTTTAACTATTTATTTGTATGATACAGCTGCAAATAAGTATTTGAACACCTGAGAAAATCAATGTTAATATTTGGTACAGTAGCCTTTGTTTGCAAGTACAGAGGTCAAACGTTTCCTGTAGTTTTTCACCAGGTTTGCACACACTGCAGGAGGGAGTTTGGCCCACTCCTCCACACAGATCTTCTCTAGATCAGTCAGGTTTCTGGGCTGTTGCTGAGAAACACGGAGCTTGAGCTCCCTCCAAAGATTCTCTATTGGGTTTAGGTCTGGAGAATGGCTAGGTCACGCCAGAACCTTGATATGCTTCTTACAGAGCCACTCCTTGGTTATCCTGGCTGTGTGCTTTGGCTTATTGTCATGTTGGAAGACCCAGCCTCGACCCATCTTCAATGCTCTAACTGAGGGAAGGAGGTTGTTCCCCAAAATCTCGCAATACATGGCCCCGGTCATCCTCTCCTTAATACAGTGCAGTTGCCCTGTCCCATGTGCAGAAAAACACCCCCAAAGCATGATTCTACCACCCCCATGCTTCACAGTAGGGATGGTGTTCTTGGGATGGTACTCATCATTCTTCTTCCTCCAAACACGGTTAGTGGAATTATGACCAAAAAGTTCTATTTTGGTCTCATCTGACCACATGACTTTCTCCCATGACTCCTCTGGATCATCCAAATGGTCATTGGCAAACTTAAGACGGGCCTGGACATGTGCTGGTTTAAGCAGGGGAACCTTCCGTGCCATGCATGATTTCAAACCATGACGTCTTACTGTATTACCAACAGTAACCTTGGAAACAGTGGTCCCAGCTTTTTTCAGGTCATTGACCAGCTCCTCCCGTGTAGTTCTGGGCTGATTTCTCACCTTTCTTAGGATCATTGAGACCCCACAAGGTGAGATCTTGCATGGAGCCCCAGTCCGAGGGAGATGGACAGTCATGTTTAGCCTCTTCCATTTTCTAATGATTGCTCCAACAGTGGACCTTTTTTCACCAAGCTGCTTGGCAATTTCCCCGTAGCCCTTTCCAACCTTGTGGAGGTGTACAATTTTGTCTCTAGTGTCTTTGGACAGCTCTTTGGTCTTGGCCATGTTAGTAGTTGGATTCTTACTGATTGTATGGGGTGGACAGGTGTCTTTATGCAGCTAACGACCTCAAACAGGTGCATCTAATTTAGGATAATAAATGGAGTGGAGGTGGACATTTTAAAGGCAGACTAACAGGTCTTTGAGGGTCAGAATTCCAGCTGATAGACAGGTGTTTAAATACTTATTTGCAGCTGTATAATACAAATTAATAGTTAAAAAATCATATATTGTGATTTCTGGATTTTTTTTTTTAGATTATGTTTCTGACAGTGGACATGCACCTACGATGACAATTTCAGACCCCTCCATGATTTCCAAGTGGGAGAACTTGCAAAATAGCAGGGTGTTCAAGTACTTATTGTATAGTCTATGCATAACACACCAATTAACTATAATGTTATAACAAAGAAAACAAAAAAAGTTTTTTTCAACTTTAGTTGTAGCCCATTTAAAATCATGTTGTAGTTTAACTTTAAAGACCTTATTTTATAATACAATTTTATATCTTAACTACAAAGAGCCCTATCTTATCTTGTCTTACCTTTGACTGATGTTGGATTATATTTTTTAGAAGCATGAGGATTCTGGATTTGAACCATCTGTCTCTGTGTGTCAGCCCTGTAACTGGCTGCTGAAAATGGGACCCGTGTCTCTGTGTGTTTTTATAAGTGTGTGTTTGCCATGATGGCAGTTTATGTATGCGACTGAACAGTATGTATACCTGTATGATGTCTTTTCATCACTGTATGTAGCTTCCTCTCTTTATTCAGACTGCCAGTGTCATACGACAATGTCTGTATGGCATTAGCATGATTCATGTGTGTGATGCATTATAGCTAAGAGTTGAGTGCAGCTGTGATTCTCCATTGTTGTGTTCAACTGAGCATATTCAGCCTTGACATGGGGTGTGTGTGTGTGTGTGTGTGTGTGTGTGTGTGAGAGGTTGTTCCTTTGTTCCTCTGAGCTAAGGCAGTGGGGAACAGGGTTCTTATTTCTGTCTCACACCAGTGAACAGGTGTGGGGGGTCAGGCGTCTGGAGTGTGTGTGTGTGTGTGTGTGTGTGTGTGTGTGTGTGAGTGTGTGTGTGTCTACACTGAGAGTTGCTGTAGAACATGTCGAGACGTGGCGCTCGGTGGCATGGAACTGATTGCCCTGCCAAACCCTGACAATTACCATCCGGGCTTGGAGACATCACCACACACATACACACACTTTCCAATTCCAGGGTTCAGTTTTTTCTCTCTCGCTCCAGCCCAGCACCCAGTGGTGCTTGTTGTTCTCTGACCAACATGTCATGGAGGGAGATATGTGGAACAGGAAGATATACTGTTCTGCTGATGTCTTTTCTCTGTGTTTCTACATACTGTTGCTTACTACACATTTGTCAGGCCTTTCTCACAATACACAGCACTACCAAAGTGACTTATGTACAGTAATTACATTAGACACTGAAGTTACAGATGTTATCTATGCGGAAGAGGGAAGAGGAGACTGACAAGAGTGTTGTGCTGCTTTCACGTGCAGTTAGAATTATCATAATTGTCAGTTCAAAACATGCACAACCTGACACAAAGCACAATACACCTGGAAGTAGGAATTGTCTGTGTAACCCAAGGTATTTTGAGGTGACAGCAATAAAATAAAAAGATTTAAATTGCCTACATATTACATGTCTCTGTGTTCAACGTTACCTTCGCTAGCTCACCGCAGACGATAGGCCATGCTTTGAAAATATTTTTTTCCCATAACTGTTGGGCATAGTAAATGCCGTAAACATATTATTTGTAAATCTTTCTTTTAAATCATTCAACAAAAGAACCAAGCAGGCCTGCCTTATTGCACGATTTAATTTTTTTTTAAACTTTTTGTAAACTGGAAGGTTGTTGTTTCCCGTAGCGAAGGGATTTTTAGAACGGTAATACACAGATAGCAGAAGGGGGAAATGATAAAACCTTTAAAGTCAATGTACTTTGGTTGCACCAGACTAATCCTTAATAGCAAAACTAATGTAAAAATGATTAGCTTTTCAGTTTTTTATACTTAAGTGATATTTATATAAAATCAAATAAAAAGGTCTTAAAGTAGGGCTACTACAAAACATGAAACAACAGATACTTTCAAATAATAACAGCACCTTTATTGTGTTGGTGCAAAGATTAAAGCCACAGCTTACAATCACTAAAAACACAGTACATTGAGATAAAACACCTAAAATTGGCAGTTTTGTAAAAAAACAAACGCTTAATGAAAACGTGTACAGTGATCAACTTTAGAGCATCTTTGATAACATGTCCGATCAAATTAGCAAAGTATCACTTTAAAGTGCAATAGTTTTGCAAGCACTTATCACTTGAAAGTAAACTCATCAAAGACCTAAAATAAAAAATACTACAAAAAACAGGATGACAGACTCTCACGGTCAGCCCCAACTTTGACAGACACTTATCTGCCTTTAGTGAATGGTTAGACGGTATCTAGTGTTTCCCGCATCGTTGGCACTAGTCGGCCACAATCAGCGGCCAGTGGAGGCTGTCTGTGAGAGAAATCACTCCGATTAGCAGTTCAGCTTAAGCAAATCACAGCACAAGAAAATATACGGAAGCGAGAATGTAAACAAATGACTATACTGCTTGTTTCGTCAGGTAAGGTGTTTTTTTTTTAGCCATTGAGCCCTTTCGCAAAAATCATACCTAATTATATTGTATGCTTGCACAGGGTAAATACAATTTGTTCTTTCAACATCGGTATGATAATATAGATAGATATATCCTCTCATACAGGCGTGAAAGGACAAGTTAGTTGGGCATTGGCTGTAGTCTTTGCAGTGTGTTCCAAGTGCAACTATTTTGGATTGTTGCGTTTTAGTTTTAATATCGCCACGTGACCCTGCAATGCTTCCTCACCCCAAGTTTGGGAACCATTATAACAATATACATACACGGCTCTGGGAAAACATGCTTCAACAGTAATAATAACAATGTATATCAATGAATTAACAAGTGGTTAACTTGAGATGGATAACTGCTTCTAAAACCATTTTTTTCTGTGCTAGCCACCATAATTATGAACTGCAAGTTAAACAAAAGAGTAAGGTCAGAAACATGTGCAAATTCACTCATCTTAGAAGTGTGTTTGTCACGCTCTGGACGGGGCAGGACACAAAAGCAGAACACAGATAGAGTTCAACAATACAACTGTTTATTGGAAAATGAATAATGTGGATGGGGTTCCGTCGTGGAGGTTATGGGAGCGGGTATGAGTAGGTTGGAGCTCAGCAGAAGTACAAACGGCTGGCGAGGACAGTCGGAAACAGGCTGGGGGTCCAGAGGCACGGAGGGCAAGGTAGAGGTCGGCACGAGGAGTCCAAACAGAAGATCCAGTAGGGAAGGGGACAAAAGCAGTGACCGGTGGAGGGAGAAGAAGGCGTCTAGGAGGCAGAACAGAGACACGATGAGGGAAAAAGAAAAAGGCAAAAACTACGGGAACTTAGGATTATGACTAGACTTGTAGATCGCTAAATAATGCACAGGAACGTATGAGATATTTACGTGGCTGAAACAATTATCTGGCAGGGACTGAAGGCAGACCTCTCCCTAATATAGGGAGAGTGGCAATCAGCCCCAGGTGCGTGGACTGGAACAGGTGTGGTAGATGAGCAGTGATTGCAGCAGCCTTGGTGCCGGGGTGCCTTCACTGGAAGTGGGGATTCAGGGCACTGAGGGACAAAAAGAGACTGACGGATACAAACAACACAGACACAAAAGGGGCAGAGGCAAGGGAGACACACAAAAGGGAAGGGGAGACAGCTCAGGGAGGAGGGGCCCTGACAGTGTTGCGTAGAGACTGTACTTTGGGAGAGATCTTCAGGACATCCAGCTCCAGAAAGAGCTTCTGAAACACTTCGAATGTGTATTTCATCTTTGGTGGGTAACTTAAGTTCATTGCATAGACAAAGAAGGCAAGCCTTTGCCACATATCTGCAATCATCAAGCACCTCAGTTCCCTCGATGATGATGGACACATCTGCAGGGGTGTGGTCCTCCTCTGCTGAACTTCCACGGAGGACAAAGATCTTCATGACATGCCCATTATACTCCTCTCCGATAGCTTCTTCGCTAACATCCTGTCAATACAAGTGAATCTCTGCTTATATGGAACATACGTATGTTTTCTTTAAAGTTCCTGAATATGGTGATGCACACAGTTTAATGCAGTCTACATATGAATGCAACAGAAATAAGCCCAGAATTAGTTTAATGTTGAATAATATGGATTATAATGACGATTTCCTTCTACACAGATATAGACAAGTTATTATGTAGGGCATTTATTATTTATTGGTTGAAGTATGACTAAGTATGAAGACAGCTTAGTTTATAAAAGATCTGCTTTGTTGCAAGCATGAAATAAAAACAGGTAAGCACACTTTATTCAGTGTAGCAGAAATAACATCAGCTTTGGGTTTTACAGGTTAACCCTTGTGTTGACTTAGGGTCAAATTGACCCATTTTCAATTTTTGTTTTATATCAGAAAATATGGGAAGTAGAAATAAGTGCTGAAAATGTAAAGAAGAAAGATTCTACGATTTAAAACGTTAGAAAAAGCAAAAACAAACTGTGAAAAAAGGCGTTAAAGGGTTAAATCTTCAATTCTAATGAAAAATAAAAATGTTATGATTTAAAATAATGAAATGCTGAAATAACTGAATGAATGTAATGCCCTAACATTTGTTAGCCTAAATTAAAACATTATTTCCCCTTTCATCGTTGCATGGATTACTTACAAGTAGAGATATTAATTTACAAATATTAAGATTACATTATTAAATTGAAGAACAAATGCATGTGTGGACACAATCACTTATCAAGTATCAAAAACAAATTGTCAAAATTTACTTGATAGTCTTTGATGAGTTCCTCTCCAGACTCTCCAAGGTTCTCCATCAGGCAGCGAATGATGGCATCCCTTCTGCCTTCCACGTGTTGCTGTTTAACACAGACAGATGTGGAATGTTATAAAGCGAACACTACATAACTGTGAACTCACTCATGTAAATTCATGTTCATTTAGTCTGCAAGAGTTAAGTTATTATTTTTTTATTATTGTAATTATTTTGCACGACAGACTATCAGTAGCATTGGTTTTCAAGATCCCTCAATATTTCCATTATGCATAAATGAAAAAAAGAAAAACTGCACATAAACAATCCACATACCTTCAATACTGAGATACACATCACGCCTGGTGTTGTCTGTTGAGAAATAAAACATAAATTATGGTTTATTTTCTTAGCTAGGTACATCAGCAATCTTAGAAACAATCTAATCAGGCTTATAGACAATTAAGGACTGGGTAATTAATTGAGCAAACTAAACATAGTACTGATACTTCATATAATGTACATAGCCAGATTGAATACAGCATGTTTTATAATTAGTAAGGTAAAATGATTGGTTGATTACTTAACTTGTCTATAGAGAAGAAAAGTATTCAACAACTATTTTGATACTATATTTTGAGTCATTTTAACAAGAAAAAAAAAAGTCATCTTACATTAACTGGTATTAATGACCAATAACCACAGCCAAATAGACATTCCCATATGCATCTGTACACCAAATACACCTGGCTGACATACCTCATCACCATTATCAGTGTACTTACTACACGAAAAATTAAATTAATATGAAGCTGGATAAAGACACAGAAGACACTATTACACAGAAATATTACAACTACTGTAGAAATATTTCCAAATATTATCATGATATCACAAATAAGATTATAATAATCCCATTAAATAAGACCGTAAAGTAAGTTATCCACCACTAATATCTCCTTCTCTCGTTGAACCTGCAGTGAAACTCCATGGACCGCATCACGTGCACAAACTATAAGTTCTATAGCTACAGCAGCCAAGCAAGACATGTGATACATGTGTCGATTTTTTTCGTCGAGGTGACATGAATAAAGACACGCTCTGTCGAAATCCCACAGAAACCAACAAGCATGCATCTCACACTGCATTAAGAACAATATTCAACAAAAAATAAATAATAAATACACCGTTAGGTGAACCTCGCTTCGTGACGCACTGCTCATGGAAATATAGCGGTAATGTGGCTCAGTAAGCATTTCAACAGATTTGAAAAATGATTGTACCACTTAGCTAGCTAGCTGTGGTTTACCAATCCCCTGCATATAAATGCGGGAGTGTGATTAGTAGGCCTGGCAAACTCGATTCCTTTTCAGGATTCAGGTTATATTCTGAGTCACTCACTAAACTGATCCGGGTTGTGCGAGTCACTTGAATCACTTGAGTCAGTATTGTATGCTACGTCCAAGGCGAGCTTTTGATTTGGATAAAATGCCATGTTTTCATTTAGAATCTTTTAATTTTATTTAAAAAAAATATCCATAAATATAAATGGTCTGAAAGAAAACCAAATATTCATTTTAAAATGACATGGAATTATATATTTTAACTTTAATAGGACTGACAAATAAGAAAGCCATCTGGACTCTGAACATTTACAATGACTTAAAATCTCTTTAATGTAAATTCCATGCGCCCCTTTTTCATGTATGCACTGTATGCATTTAATGTTTTCAATGTGTATGTGCATCTGTATTTGAATAATAAAGTTTTGTGAAGTAAAAAAAAAAAAAAAAAACATGAGTTGTCGGCAAGGCGACCTTACAATGTTTCGGACTGTCTGCTCGACCTAATTGCATTTTAATATACTACATTTATACACTAAACCTACAGTACTGACTCCCGCGAGAACTCACAAGTCATCAACAACTCATGAATCACCAACAACTCACGAGTCATCGAGGGCTCGTGAGTTCTCGAGTGAATCCCACGGTTTGCGAGCTTCCGGCTCTGATTCTGCGGGTCGGGACTGTCTCTCTGCTCACTCAGGCGCTTGAGTTGACTTGTGGAGTTGATGTTAACTACGAAATTGTAAGTTATAAAGCTTTTTGCAGCTAAGATGGCTAGGAATAATAGAAGCTAATGTTGCAAGAGGTTTGTGTGTGCCGCTGTTATCATGTTATATTGAATTGTAGTAGGACTCAACTGAACCGGGTTAATGATGCTGGAGACTCGTGATTCGTGAGTCAATTTAAAGACTCGGGTTAAAGATCTGAGTGAATCACGACTCGAACAGGTCTAGTGATTAGTCCAGCCAGAATGCGGTCTGCCCCCACATCCCCCAAAAGAAAACACCTTAACGGTAGTGTTACGCCAGTGCCATATTTTACATTCAAAAAGGCGAATTTGAAGCTCCAATTAAGCAACTTAAATACATGTTATTTCTGCAACAAAGAGTAGCTAGTTATGTGTACCACTTGCACAAAACCGTGCCAAGTTCACTAGCACGATAACAAGCTAGCTAATGTTAGCCGGCTAAACTGCTCAACTAATGTTAAGTTTTCAATACCCAAACACTGACTTAAGCTGACAAACAAATGGGGACATGAAAATGTTAAACAGTCATATACGCATACTCACATGGTGCCACATCCACGAATTCCCACTTCAAAATGGCTTATCAGTTCCCAAACCGTCCTCTGGTCAAAGCATTGACATATAGGTCAAAAGTAATACATTCAACAATTCAATTCAATTTAATTTTATTTATAGTATCAAATCATAACATAGGTCGAGACACTTTACAGATAGAGTAGGTCTAAACCACACTCTATAATTTACAAAGCCCCAACAATTCCAACAATTACAGTAATTCCCTCAAGAGCAAGCAGTGCGACAGTGGCGAGGAAAAACTCCCTCTTGGGAAGAAACCTGGGACAGACCCAGGCTCTTGGTAGGCGGTGTCTGACGGGCCGGTTGGGGGTGTGATGAACAGTGGCAATAGTAGTCACATTAATATTGGAACAGTGACTGGATGTAGCGGGAAGCTGCAGGGTTCAGCAGGAAGCAGCAGGGTTCAGCAGGGTTCAGCAGGAAGCAGCAGGGTTCAGCAGGAAGCAGCATGACATTGCAGGGCACCGCTGAGCTCAGCAGGGAGTGCAGCAGGACCACGGCGACAGCTGGAACCAGGATCTTGGTGCCAACATTCTCCAAGGAAATACGCTAGGGGAAAAAACATAAAGACGCCGGGGAGTAAACTCCCCAGAAGCTAGGATTAGTAACAAGCATTTCTGGGACGGGATGCACACAAATAGTAATAGTAATAGTAATAGAAAGGGAGAGGAGAGAGCAGCTCAGTGTGTCAAAGGAAGGAAGGAAGTCCCCCGGCAGTCTAGAATTATAACAGCGTAACTATAACAGCGTAACTAAGAGAGACAGGTCATAAGGAGAGGTAGCTTTTTCAGGCTTAGAACTCTCCCCCTGCCGGATTGGGCTTGGCTGGCCTGCCTCCCTCTACTTTGTTATGTATTATTAATCTAACAATTATGAAGAGAAGCAGGTGGGCCAGTTAGGTGAACACTGCAACTCCTCACTCCCTAACTATAAGCTTTATCAAATAGAAGAGTTTTAAGTTCATTCTTGAAAGCGATTACAGTTTCTGCCCCCCGAACCTAGATTGGGAGCTGGTTCCATAGGAGAGGAGCCTGATAACTGAAGGCTCTGGCTCCCATTCTACTTTTAGAGACTCTAGGAACTACCAGTAACTCTGCATTCTGGGAGCGCAGTGCTCTAGTGGGACAATAGAGTATTAGGAGCTCTTCTAGATATGATGGTGCTAGACCATTTAGAGCTTTGTAGGTCAAGAGAAGGATTTTAAACTCAAACCTGGATTCAACAAGAAGCCAATGCAGAGAAGCTAATACAGGAGAAATATGATCTCTTTTCTTAGTTCTTGTGAGAACACGCGCTGCAGCATTCTGGATCAGCTGGAGAGTCTTAAGGGACTTATTTGAGCAACATGACAGTAGGGAATTACAATAGTCCAGCCTGGACGTAACAAATGCATGGACTAGTTTTTCAGCGTCGTTTTGAAACAGGATATTCCTAATTTTGGCAATGTTACGAAGATGAAAAAAGGCTGTTCTTGAGGTTTGTTTTAGATTGGCATTAAAGGATATATCCTGATCAAAAATAACTCCTACATTTCTGACAGTAGTGCTGGAGGCCAGGGCAATACCATCCAGAGCAGCTATGTCTTTAGATAATGAGGTTCTGAGGTGTTTAGGTCCCAGTACAATAACTCAGTTTTGTTAGGGTTTAACATTAGAAAATTATAGGTCATCCAGGATTTTATATCTTTAATGCACGCTTGAAATTTAGCTAGCTGACTGGTTTCGTCTGGTTTGATTGACAAGTATAATTGGGTGTCATCCGCATAACAGTGAAAGTTAATTGAGTGTTTCCTAATAATATTGCCTAGAGGAAGCATATATAAGGAGAATAGAATTGGTCCAAGCACTGAGCCTTGAGGAACCCCATGGCTAACTTTAGCGTTCTTGGAGGATTTATCATTAACATTAAAAAATTGAGATCGATCAGAGAAATAGGACTTAAACCAGCTTAGAGCAATTCCTTTAATGCCAACCAAGTGTTCCAATCTCTGTAACATGATTGAATGGTCAATAGTGTCAAATGCAGCACTAAGATCTAGTAAAACAAGAATGGAGACAAGTCCTTTGTCTGCAGCAGTTAAAAGGTCGTTAGTAATTTTCACCAGTGCCGTCTCTGTGCTATGATGCTTTCTAAATCCTGATTGAAAGTCTTCAAATAAGCTATTGCTATGGAGAAAATCACATAACTGATTAGCAACCACCTTCTCAAGGATCTTGGAGAGAAAGGGAAGGTTATATATAGGTCTATAGTTTGCTAACCCCTGGGTTTTTTCAGAAGAGGTTTTATCACAGCTACTTTAAATGACAGTAAGTGGTACATAACCTGTTAATAAGGACATATTGATCGTATCTAGTAATGAAGTGTTTACCACGGGTAACGCTTCTTTGAGTAATCTCGTTGGGATGGGGTCTAAGAGACAGGTAGATGGCTTACCTGAGGATATCTTTAACATTAATTGTTGAAGGTCTATAGGATAAAAGCAGTCTAAAAGCAGTCGTTTTCACACATGAAAGTCCAAACCAAGGTCCGGACCAAGGTTCATGTTTTTGTTACATTGTATACATTTGATCCGGTAAGTTGTGGTTTCACACTGCAGTTTGCAAGCACACTAAAGATCTATACGTGATAAACCTACGTCCTGCCGTCATCACATACGTGTGCTACGTCTCCAGATACTTCTAACTGATTGGTTTGTTGAAGGGCTTCCTCGTCCTCTCATATCCTCTCTCTGTGTCGGAGTTTTTCCAACTGACTGCTGCTCTCCCCCTACTGCCGCGGCCCTTTTTGTTTTGTTGTGATGTTGAGAAGCAAGACACGGGAACTTTCTTTCTGGAGCATTTATTCAGAGACAAACTGAAACCTACGCTGTACATTTACCACTTAACAAATAAACTGCTGATGTATTCTCTGCTCTGATAGCCGACAGCTGTCTTCTCTGAACGCATTCACCGTCACTCTCTCTCACTAAGCCCCTTAAAGGAGCTTCCCCGGTCTTGTAACACAAGGAGAGCCTGCCAGAGCTTCTTGTATTTGGTCCAAAAGTCCGAACCATCCAAAAAATGCTTTCACACTATAAACGAACCGGACCGAGAGCACCTCTTTTTATCGGACAAAAATTTGGTCTTTTGATCCGGACCGCGGTCCGGGGGAGGTTTCACACCTGTAATTTTGGTTCGGATCAAACTAAAAAGTCTGAAAGTCCGGACCAAACGAGGTATGTGTGAAAACGCCCTAAGTATATGTCGAGACTAGTCGTTATTTCTAGCGACTCTGCGTTTAAAGGTGAACCGTTAGAAGTTCAGGGCAAAAGGTGATGAATTTTATCTCTAATTGTTATAATTTTATCATTAAAGAAGCTCATGAAGTCATCACTACTCAGAGCTAGAGGAATAGATGGCTCAGTAGAGCTGTGGCTATCTGTCAGCCTGGCTACAGTGCTGAAAAGAAACCTTGGGTTGTTCTTGTTTTCTTCTATTAATGATGTCTGTAATAGTCTGATCTGGCCTTTCTTAGGGCCTTCCTATAGGTTTTGAGACTTTCTTGCCAATCCAAACGGGATTCTTCCACTTTTGTGGAACGCCACTTACATTCGAGGTTTCGCGAGATTTGTTTTAATTTGCGAGTTTGGGAGTTATACCAAGGTGCTAATTTCCTTTGCTTCATCATCTTCTTTTTCAGGGGAGCAACGGAGTCTAAGGTCGTCCGTAGGCAAGTCGTAGCACCGTCTACAAATGTATCAATTTGAGAGGGACTGAGTTTAACATAGAGGTCCTCTGTTATGTTAAGGTATGACATAGAGTCGAATGCTGTTGGAATATCTTTTTTAAATTTAGCTATAGCACTGTCAGATAGGCATCTGGTGTAGAAGCTTTTATCTAATTTAAAGGTGCAATATGTAATATTGTGTGTAATACTGGCAGCTAGCGGTTAAAATAGTTACTGCACTACCAATTCAAAATACTGGAGAGTCGTTTCCCCCGCCCCCTCCTGCCCAGACTCGAAGTTCACGGGGGTTGCCAGGCTGAGACCGCAGCATTCACAACAATGTTGCTAGACGTTTTTCTCACATAGCCAGATGTTACTCCACAGCACAGCAGAGTAGCTAACGTTAGATGCTAGTCTCAGAGCCAGACATTACTCCACAGCACAGCGGAGTAGCTAACGGTAGATGCTAATTAAGACATTAAACGTTTTTTTTTTTTCCCACTTCTGGTCAAATTTCTGGTAAATATTAAGACTATTTCACGTCAACTGTCTTTTATTGACAGTCATAAAAGCCCGTGCTCATGCGGAGCTCTGTAACCAACTGACAGACACACTTTTTTGTCTTAAAATGACAGTATGAACCGCTAAAAACACAACAACCTCACGCCAGTCAGGCACACTTCCTCGGCTTAGAATTACAATACGAAACGCTAAAAATACCACTACCTTGCCGACGGAACACACTTCATTGGATTAGAATTACGGCAACAATCGCTAAACACACTGCAAACTTACAGTCCTCTCTTTCCGATTTACAGCCCCCCTCTCGTGGTTTAAAATAACTCACCGTTGTCGGCTCCAGCCGCTGAAGAGGCTACACGCTGTAAACAGCCATGGGCTGCCTGCCTGGTCCTCCCGGTAACGTTAACAGTTAGCAGGGTTAGCATGGCGGCGTTAGCCAGGACCAGTCGGGATCACTTTACTGGCTATGTCTCAATTGTTTTTGCGAGTAACCAACTCGGTTACTCTAGCTTTATAATTCAATGTGAGTACACAAATGTTGAAATGACAAAAAATGCCCGTCCCTAGTAGCTGTGATAAATTAGCCTGAAGCTAATGCTTACCTGTTCAGGAGAAAATAAGCCAACTCTGCGTCCTTTTGGGATCCAAGCTGTCTCCATCTTTCAAATACATCTCCAATATTTACCAGGGGTTGTTCGTCTCTGGTCACGCAACTGTTAGAAACATGCTGTTTTCTTTTTTTATGTCATGTAGAATCTATCTCCGTTGATCCTGTTCGTTTGTTTGCTGCTTTCATGGCTGTACTACCGTTACAGCTGTAGCGCGCTGGGTTTACGTTTTTACAGGTATATCTGGCAACCCGGCCTGCCTGTCAAACTGGGCCGTTGATAACAACACACAGACCAAAACATAAACATAAATTCCGTCACGGAATGTAAATTTCAAAAAGAAAAAATACTGACATTAGCATTGTTGTCAGAAAAGATAGTATTTCAGTTTAACATGTTTCCTTAATATCTGATGAAGCATTGGTGTCATTTTTGGATTTATTACAGTACAAATATTACATATTGGACCTTTAATATAGTCCGGTAGTAAGAATTCGAAAGTGATTAAAGAATGATCTGTTAATACCGAATTCTGCGGAAATATTATTAAATCCTCAATTTCAATATCATATACCAGCACAAGGTCGAGGGTGTGGTTAAAACAGTGCGTCGCCTTGTGCACACTCTGACTGAAACCGATTGAATCCAGTAATGAGTTGAAAGCAGTACTAAGGCTATCATTGTCAACGTCCACATGGATATTAAAATCACCTACAATAAGTACTTGGTCTGATTTAAGGACTACACATGATAAAAACTCTGAGAATTCAGATAAAAATTCAGAATACGGACCTGGAGTCCTGTAAATAACAACGAATATAATTGGCTGTAATGTTTTCCATTTTGGATGTTGAAGATTAAGAACAAGACTTTCAAAGGAGTTATAATTTAATTTAGGTTTAGGAGTAATTAACAGGCTTGCATCAAAGATGGCTGCAACTCCCCCTCCTCTGCCTGAGCCTCTAGGAATTTGAGTATTAATATGACTGGGAAGAGTGGCTTCATTTAGACTGACATATTCTTCATGGCCCAGCCAAAATAAATCAATGTTATTATCTGATATCAACTCGTTTACCAATAATGCTTTAGAAGACAGAGATCTAATATTTAATAGTCCACATCTAATTTTCCTATTTTGTTCTATCGTTGCAGTCGTTTTAATTCCAATTAGGTTGTTAAGTATAGCGCATCTTTTGTTTACCTTTGATTTAACCGATCTGAGTCGGGGAACAGACACCGTGCTTATTAGACTATGAGTGGGTGACTGCTCCAACGGAAGCACAGAGGGGCGCGTATTACTGCACCCCTGATTACTAATAACAAACTTGGGTTGTCATGGTTTATGTCTGATAAACTCGGTCAGATGTTTTGATATGAGAGCGGCTCCGTCCCAGGTGGGATGAATGCCGTCTCTCTCCATCAGACCAGGCTTTCCCCAGAACACCCCCCAGTTATTCACATAGCCCACATCGTTAGCTGGGCACCCCCCCGACAACCAGCGGTGGAAGGATGACGTACGGCTGTACATTTCATCATTGGTCAGGTTTGGCAGGGGTCCAGAGAAAACTACTGAGTCCGACATTGTCTTTGCGTATGCACAAAGTGACTCAACATTCAATTTAGTAATCTCCGATTTACGACCATTACCCCCTACGTGAAGTATGATCTTACTGTATTTACGGTTCTTTTTAGCCAGCAGCTCTAGGTGGGTTTCTATATTGCCCGCTCTAGCCCCGGGGACACATATGACCGTAGGTACTGTAGCCGCTGGGGCCGCCGGCTTCACATATCGCAGTATAGAGCTCCCAATAACCAGAATTGGCTTCTCAGTGGGTGTATCACTGAGTAGGGAGAAACTGTTAGAGAGGCGAAGACGCTCCGGTTTAGAGCTACCGTCATCATGTGCACTCCCTGGTCTAGATCTAACGCTACGCTTCCCTCTGACGCTACGCTTCCCTCTGACGCTACGCTTCCCTCGGACAGTCACCCACTCGCCCGGCTGCTCTGGGTCTGACGGGGGACAGCTAGCAGAAGTTAAAGCAGCTAGAGAAGCTACAGTATGGTGGTCCGCATTAACTACATGGTGCTGGCTAGCTACGGAAGCATACGATTCTGATTCCATGGTGCGGAGCCGTGACTCAAATTCACTAAGCCTTGCCTCAAGAGCAGCGAATATACTACATTTATTACATGTATCGTTATCACTAAAGGAGGCAGAGGAATAGCTAAACATTTGACACACAGAGCAAGAAAGAGCAGGAGAGGGAGAGGAATTAGCCATTGCTAATGGCTAAGCTAAAGTAGCTAACAGCGTTTTAACAATTGTAAATTCAGCGAGTCAGTCACTGTAAGTGAAGCTAAGTATAAGTGCTTCAACACAATAGTTGTGTTCAAATTTTACCTATAAAAATTACGATACAAAATGATATATAAATACCAAGTAACACATTAAATAAAGGTAGAATTTTTTAAGTAAAATCACTGAAACGATAATTTCTAGTAGAATTTAATTGTATAATAAATGTAATATTTACAAGGCCAAAGAATAATTTTTTTCAGACAGATTACGAAGAACTAAGAATATTTTTTGCAACAGTGACTTGTAACCAGTGGTGGTGCATGGCAAATATTACAGAGGAAGCTTGGTATGGAGATAATATCGTCATATGATGAGATTAAATATGTGGTCACATGGAAATATCGTAAGCCCTATTCGCACAGGACTAGTATCTTCAATCATTACAATTTACTAGATATTCCCCCATAATACTAGTCCCGTTAGGCAAATTAGGGTGTGTTCCAGATATGGGGACTTGAGTCGCACTTAAGTCGCACAAACAGCTGACTTCCGACTTGACTTGCGACTCGACCCAAAAGACTTCAGACGTGACTCAGACTCTAGCTTCGAGACTCGTCAACAACCTGTTTTCATGCAATTATTGCTTTTTATTCATCTATTTTCTTTTATTGGCGCATATACGTTGGGGAAACGTATGACGAGCTGCATGTCCCCTGCCCTTTGACATAATGTGCAACGTAACACATGTGTTATGTCTATGTGTGTGTACTCACATATGAAAAAATACACTGATGATGCCAACACCAAGTCCTCCCGGAGTTGTGCCTTTTGTCATTAGTTTTGCTTTCAATAAATTCGTAAACAGTGGCAGTAAGCGAACAGCTACATGCCAGCTGTGTGGCCACAAGATAAATGATGCCGGATCAACAACGTGGACTTCATCAGGCATCTCCAAACGCTCCCAGATAGGTCAGTCACTGGATAATGTGAAAGAGACGTTACATTTATCATATATCGTCACAGGTAACAAGCTAACCATTGCAAAGTGTTGTGCTAATACTGGGAACAGGAAAAATGTATCTTTATAGTTGTATCCATATGATGTGACAGACTTAGGTTAATATTTAACAGGTCTGAGGGCTAGAGGGATGTGTTAAGTAGACCCCATAGAGTTATCTACAACTGATTCTGATACTGTACTGTCTGGATGGTAGCTACAGGACATGCTTTGAATTCATAAATCTAGGAATTTGAGTATTAATATGACTGGGAGGAGTGGCTTCATTTAGACTAACATATTCTTCATGGCCCAGCCAGATTTCAGTAGACCAAAATAAATCAATGTTATTGAATTCATTCATACATGCTTTGAATTCATAAGATTTAACAATACAGTGTTAGGGACACATCAGAAGGCCAGAGACTTAAGACTTGACTTGGACTCGTGGCAAAAGAAAAAAATTTTGTCTTCTTGCCTTTATTGCTACAGCACGTATGGCCTATGGCAGTGACAATGATCAACAGTGACAGTGACAACTTCAGTTCTATGAGTACGAGAAAAGCAGGGAGAGGAGAGGGAGTAAGTTGATGCCTCGCCATGGGCGAGGGATGTGACTGAAGACTCTTGCTAGTTTGCACTAATTCTGGCAAAGTGGGTGATTGTTGGCCTTTCTGGATGATTTCAAGTTTTCCCAGAAAAAGCGATCTTGAGAATGAAGTTAAACCAGCCACACAGTCTTCTTCGCTAACTGCCTCCATTCACCGCTCTAACTGTTAATCAGTACTCGTTTGTTGTTGTTCCTATCGTTGAATGAACTTTCGCGGTTGGCTTCAACTAGGACCGAGTGGAATGTATTCGCGAATGCCCGGAAGATGTGGGGAAATCATCCCACCCACAACTCATCAAAATGTGATTGGCTAAGACATCTGTCACTGTCAAATGCATGCCCCCATTCTCTTGCATTACACAGGCATTCGGTTCAGCTACTGAAGGCCCTGCTTCACCAGGGGGAGTCACTTCAATTTTCAAAGAAATTGTGATTGGTCCATTTCCCAGACCGTTATTTTGAACCACCAAAAATAAGTTCCAAAATTCTTCTTCCTTCTTAGGCCTTCACTGAATACCTTGAAGGCCCAGAGGGTTCTCCTCTGATATTCTCTCTCTTTCTCTCTCTCTGTTTCTGTATAAATAAACCTTGGACCTTATACAGTTTAAAGCAGTTTGATATAAATCATTACATAATTATTAAATGAATACAGTTTGAAGTACAAATAATGAATAACCTTCTGTACTTTTTGTATAAAACATGTAATCATGTTGCTTGTAAATATATATTCGTATCCCTTTTATTAAGGAAAAACATGATTTGATACATTTTCATTGCGCTCTTAAAGTTCCTTATGTGCTCCTAAACATTTGACTTCAGGAGTACAGGAGTTTCTTCTTCTTTCTTCTCATAAAGCGTGTACACACTTTAAAAAAATAATTGTCCATGTCACCTTCGTACATTATGTTGTCACTGGCTTTAAACCCATGTCAGACATTCCTCAAGCTGTATGAAAACCCCCAGTTTATACATTCATGTGTTTTTAGTGAAGGTAACATATTGTTGGGTTATGTTATGAAATATACTCTGAGATTTTGTATATCTGTGTGCCTTTTGCTGATATGTGTATAGGCATGCATGACTGTGTGCATGTGCACACACATGTACATGTTCACAAGCATGAATGTTGTAACGCAGCTATTTTGAGCCCACCATCATTATCTTTGTCCTCAAGTGGAACTCTTCTTTAAATATGCTAATTCAGCTGGTGGAGGCTCTGGCAAGGTAATTGTTAAGCTTGTTGAGTCTGACAGTTTGCCCTGTTGTGTTTGAAGCAATCTCACTCTCTCTTAAGTACACTCTTAACACAAACATCTCTGTGCTATATGGCTAGTTTATTTTGCTCAGGCTGTAATAAAGGCTTCAACTGGGTCTATTTTTATATTGAAACCATATGGCATCAACTTCAAGTTCCATTATAACATCTCTATAGAGTCTAGCTCTATTTATGGGTGGCTTGGTCTGGATCAAAGGAAGTACATTTCCAGGTTAATTGTGTGGATAATTGGATTATAATGCAGGATAATTGGATACTTGTAAAGATTTACAAAGAATATGTTTACGTCATTTACTTTCTAACTGGGACATTTTGGGACCAGTTGGTGGGGAATGCTATGGACGTGTCACGATTGTGAATTCCTGTTGTAGTTTTTCCTGTTTTATTTTGTAGTTTCTCTCTCTCCCCTGTTATGTCTTGTTTTACTACCTGCCTTGTGTTTTCCCTCCTGTCTGATTCTCTGCCCAGCTCTGATGTGTTTCACCTGTCCCTTGTTTCAACCTCGTTACCTGGTGTATTTAGGCTTTGTGCTGTCTTTGTCTCGTGTCGGTTCATTGTAATTTATGTCTTGGGTTCTGTGTCTTGCTATCTTGTCCGGCTTCCTTGCCTGGCTTCCTTGCCTGCATGTCTTTTGGATTATTTTCGTGTGTGCCTGCCTGCCTACCTCTGGACACTTTTTGCCGTAAATTTTTGTTCAATAAACTCCTCAACTCTGCATTTTGGGTCCAAGCCTCGCAATTTCCCAGACAGGACACATAGCGATACACTGGTAAGAGCAAATTACCTTCCAGCTAATTTAAATAGCCCACATTACTGTATTGTGTAACAGTTAGCTTTAATTAATATTAGGCTCGTTGGACATGAACTGCGCCTTGCCTGTAAAGTGGACGAGAGCAGGCGGCAGCAGCCGGGGGCGGTGACAAAAATCTGCTGTCGAGTCGGACAGTTTTCCAACCGACTCCAGCATCCTTCAGGCTGAGCAGGCAGTCACAGAAACACTGTGGTCTGATTCCGATTTAATAAATGTTATCCGATCCATAAATCTGCTGGTACACAGTCTCCAGTTGTTTTAATTATGACAGAGTAGCTCTCAGAATGCTCTACATGCGATCTGTTGCTGAGTTTAATAAACAGACTGTAGATAATCCATATTCTGAACAGATTCAGTCTCTCTGACTTCTAAATGTCACTATCAGCCACACAACATGTGGTTTGTACAAAATAAGCCTTTAAATCAGACAAATGGCAGTTAAAATCCCTCCAAATCAATAAAAAGTTCATGTAAAACGTCATGTTGAGTCAATTCTGAACCAATCAGCTGTTAGATCAGATGAGAGGCACACATGTTGCCCATGTGTGCATGAGTTGGGATCAAGTTGGACACAAATCTACCCAGCATGTATTGGGCGTCGATTGCTGGTGATCGATTCTGTGCAGACCTGGCTCATCTCCAAGGAGCCGTGTGTGTGTGTGTGTGTGTGTGTGTGTGTGTGTGTGTGTGTGTGTGTGTGTGTGTGTGTGTGTGTGTGTGTGTGTGTGTGTGTGTGTGTGTGTGTGTGTGTGTGTGTGTGTGTGTGTGTGTGTGTGTGTGTGTGTGTGTGTGGCATTTTCTTTTGCGAGGTGCAAATGTTCCACCAAAACAAGTTCCTTCCCGAGACATTTAGCAGAGCCACCGTCGCTGAGTCCGGAGCTTAACACTGCCCAAGACGATTGTGATTGGTTTAAAGAAATGCAAACAACTCAGAGCTTTTTTTCCCTCCTATCCCAGAATGCATCTGTGGTATAGCCAGAGCTTATTACACAGCGCTGAGGATGGGTCTGGCAATGTGAGACTATGGGTGGCTAGAGAGAACTCACTGGTATCTTAATATAAACCAGTAATCCATGTATGTGACTGCTTAATGTCACCCCTTCACTACATACGTACATCAGTTAGGTCAGAAGGAACGCTGCCAATCCTCTCTGATTGGTGTTTGACAAAGCATAGTTGACAAGAAGCCAATGAAACCTGTATGTGTGACTGTGTATACGTGTGCTGACTCAGGCTGCCGCATGATTGATGGATTGATCGGGTGTTTGAGCTCACTGTGGTTTATGTTGTCTGGATTAGAGATTAACATGAAGATGGACATTACAGGGTAACTACCGTTTTTCTTTTTTCCACCTGGACCCTATTTTCCTGTTTAGGAGTCTAAGTGACCGCTCGTTTTGCCAATGACAGGCTCAGACCTTCCTGTTAAAGCGTAAGATCCTTTTTTTTTTTTTTTTTTTTTTAAACATAAAAACATCAGAAATTGTGTTCGCTAAACCCAGCAGACTCCATGTAGATATAGATTAATTTTAGCATCGTAAAATACACTTCATTTAAAGTGGACAGAAACAAAACAAAACTATGAAAATGGTTTTAGGTCATCTTTCTACTTTTCCAAACATCACAACTCTAGTTTTGGTTGACATAAACACATAGTTTACCGATTTACATGTAAAATATGTTGGCTCTATACACGCTAAAAGTCTGGTGGGTTTAGCGCCAGCGACCTCAGAGCTGTTTCTGGTTAAACAGGTCTCAAAGAGGTTTTAAAGGTCTACCTCTGTAGGCATCCTTTCCTTAATGTTGTCAGACACTTAGAATATTAATCTGAGCCTGTCAGCAGCAAAACCAGCACTTTTGTGAAGGTACATACAAGCTGGACTATTGTCTTATTAACTTGCATTGTAGCTTGTTTCTCTGACTGCCGACTGCAGCGATCTCTCTTAATACTGGACCAATGTCAAAAATTGTTGTTGCCATCAAACACTTATGGTGTTTTTCCATTACATGGTACCTGCTCGACTCGACTCGACTCTACCAGAGACTATTTAGAAGAGACATGCCACTTCCTCAATCCTCAATACAACTATATAAGGAAAACCCGTAACGGCAAAGATGGCGGTTGAGAATACATTTGGAAAGGCCTTGAGGTATAACTAGCATAACAATGAGACTTCTTCTGTTGCTCTCCATCTCCCATCCTTCTTATCCCCACCAGTAGAGGCAGTCTCAATCTGCCTACTCTTAACTCTATTCATCCATCCATCCATTCAATGGTGTAGGGTAGTACTTGTTTTGAATTTTCCAAGGTGGGGATGGAGTGATTTGTGGAGCCACCTATACAGTACAGTATACAAATGGGTAATGCATGCAAACCAACATAGTGGGTTGGTTTCTCCTTGCAAGCGTAAGTGTTTAGTAAGGTATTCATGTTTTACTGAAAGATGCCTTACCTCCCAAGATGTACACTTTTTCACATGCATAACAAAACACAACATGTAACAACAATATCAATTACCTCATGTGCTGTAAATGGGTGGGGTGGTTTACACTCATACAGTGAACTGCAGCTAATGTCGCATACTCCAGTCCAGCTGTTCACCACCCCTGGGTGACACCCAGTGGAAACACAGAACACTGATCTGTGGTTCCTCAGTTGGACATACTGTTGTCTCTCAGTGAGATATGACAGGAACCATAAAAATGCAACCCCAATGATCCCAACGTCAGCCAGGCGCTCCAGGAGTAGAGGGTGGGAGATGGTGTCGAAGGCAGCACCCAGGTCAAGGAGGAGGAGGAGAGTGAGCAATCCAGCGGCTGCTGCACGGAGGAGCTCGTCAGGGATTTCCCCAGGGGTGTTTCAGTACTCATTGATTATTGGGAATTTGGATAAAACAGGTTTTCATTTTGAAAATAAAAAGTTAGTTAAATTACAAAATCTGAAGGTATATCTTTATAGACCAAAGTGTTGGCTGTTCAGCAATGTACTGGTGCAACCTCCTCATTTTGTATTTTTTTCATAAAATAGACATTTTTCCAATTACTACTTTGTTTTTGTCAACACCGTCAGACTCAATAAAAACATATGTTTTATTTATTTGGTCTAATATGTATTTAAAGTTTTTAAATCATTATCTGGAATTCGTAGTACACATATGCTGTTAAATGTTGAATATTCACTTTTGTCATTTTTTTTTTATACTGTTTCACGTGTACTCCTTTTTAAAACTGTACTTTTTTACGTTTAAGCCTAAATAGAAAAAAGTAATGTTTTTTTTATTTAACAAACCTATATTTGTATTAAAAGAGACTTACTTTAATAATGCAACAGCACTGAAGAAACATATTGTAAGCATATTAATTTAAAACAAATAAAACTCCCTCTGACGTGGTGACTTTAGAACTGATGGTGGTGACACTAATCTGGTGACCATGGCCTCATAACAACATACAATTCCAAAATGTATACCACACAAGATGGCTTCTTGCATAACCCCCTAATTTAACTATTGGGTAAAAAAAAAAAAATAACAATCCTGAGCATGCATATCCTGTGAAAGAGTAGATTTTTGTCACCAAAAACAAAAACCTTTGTGACAAAAACCTCCAAAGAGTCCTTAACGGAGGCTAGAATATAATTGTTGATCACAATAAATACGGGCTCACAGCTGTGGTTCGGCCGCAGCCTCGAGGCTAAACAACAGCCGTGAGGATATCCACGAAAACCTGACGGTGGTGACAAAAACCTACTCTTTCACATGATATGCAGGAGTTGTTCACATTAGCCATCTGGTTTCCCCTCTATTGCTACTTCAGACCTCTTCTTAAAAAGTATACATTTGTCATCCTCTAATATTTTTTATACAAAAGAGACTGTGTTGACATGTTATGGTTGCGACAGTAGCAGTGTCCAAAAATATGAACAAGTTTAAGAGAAAATAGCAAACTTAAGGGAGCTTGAGTCATGTTGACATATATATATATATATATATATATATATATATATATAAATATAAATAAATAAAAAATGGACCCCGTGTCTCTGGACGGAGACCAGTGAAGGCTATTAGAAGCACTTTTCCGGTGATCTCTTGCTTTACTGAGCAGCCTCCAACTGACAGAGACAACGTAAATGTGACGTGAGCAACCTGTCTGAAAGTGTGAAGTCTTCTGGTAGCTGTGCCGAGAGAAATCTCAATCATTCCCAATCTTACAGAGACGGAGAGAGTAGGTATATGTAAGGAGATAACATAAGCACAGGCTAATTATTGCTAACTAACATGCAAGTTAACATTAGTAATTAAACCTAAACAGCTAATGTAAGTCGAAACTGCCTGCGAGCTTCTCCTGTACTATACGGTAATTCCTCTACTGTGTGACAGTAAGTCACTTGGTTATGACACAATCGTTAGCCTATTTTTACAAAAACGTCTGCTACGGAGCCATAACGTGAGGCACAAGGTAATGGAGCCTTTTATACATTGTCGTGTTTCTTTAGAAATAAACAATGGACAAATAGAGTCTTTAAACGCTTCAGATGTAAAGTTATTCGCAGTCAAGTGACGTAAAAAAAAAATGGCGGTCAGTGTAATGCTAACAAGAGGTGATACCTTTGTAGCAACAAAATGGCGCCATCGGAAGTTCGCGTTCTGAAGCGAAGCTTACCCCCTTGAGTAGAGCTGAAGGTTTGAAAATGGGGTCCTCAGGAATGTAGTTGACCTTGTAGTTGCCTGATTTTATTGCTTTTTATAAATAAATAAAATCTGACGGTGGTGACAAATATGTGGGACACATTTTGAGCAACCACAAAATAATAAAGTAGTTTTTAAAACATATGACACTGTACTATTTCATGTGGTAAAGATATTCAATTCAATTATTACTTTGTTTTTTTTAATCAAATTGAAATGATTATCTCCTATCTGAGGACAACTGATTTTGTTGGCAGTGGGCCAGCAAATGATCATTAAATTAATACAAATTAAAAATAAACCTATAAAAGAACCTTACATATGTGCAAAGGACCCCCTGATTATAACCTCGATTCTTTTTATTCATGAAAATGTTATTAATTTCCAACAGAACTGGCAATTTTTATTTATTTTTTTTGCCAAAGTTTCAAGAATCAGTGTACTGTGTTTAGCAGTGTTGTAGTCAAGACCACTTAAACAGAGACCAAGTCATTACCAAGACCAGTGTATCGAGACCGAGACAAGACCAAGACTTTGAGGGGTTGAGACCAAGACCAGAACAAACAACTGGAACATATGGTAAATGCACAACTAGCTAATATAATATTTGCTAAATCACTTTGGGTGAGAGGTGAAGAGATTTCTGAAGTTTTGGGACAGAGGCAGATTGATAATGTTAGCTAGCTAGCGTCACTTACACTTAGCTTACCTTTCTTTATGCTAGCTTTCTTAGTGCCGATAACAAATTCTAGGTGATCCCAGCGTTACATTGCAGAATTTACACATTGCTGTGTGTTTTCTTTTAAATGTTTTGAAAATGAAACTCTTTAAAATCAATATGGTGGGACTGAAGCAGCCACCCTCCTCAGGGTGTAGAGACAAAGGGCATAGGTTGGTGATGGGCCTGTAGTGGTAGTTGGCACCAGGTTTTTCAAGGCGCAGTGTAATTGCAGCCATTTTGTGATCAAGGGGGGAATAGATGACAGACCATCTCCTCAGTTAGGTACGACTTGCCAACGGTGCTGATTTGCGCTTTGGCATGATGCAAACCTTAATGTAAAACTCTTCTCTATTATTCTCCTCCCCTGTCCACTTCTTCTGTTATGTTTCCAGTATTGTGGACACAGTCAAAAATAAGATTTGATGTAAGAATAAAAGCTTCGAGAAAATAAAAGTAAAACTGCTAAGTATTTATTTAACATTAAAAAATAAAATGTTTGGGTGCCGGATAGCTCAGTTGGTAGAGCAGGCGCCCATATATAGAGGTTTACTCCTCGATGCAGTGGGCCAGGGTTTGACTCCGACCTGCAGCCCTTTGCTGCATGTCATTCCCCCCCTCTCTCTCCCCTTTCATTTCTTCAGCTGTCCTGTCAATAAAGGCCTAAAATGCCCAAATAATCTTAAAAAAATGTTTTTAGACTCTTCCTAGGGTCTCCAGCAATAAACCTGCAAAGTGTGAAGTTGATCGGTTTGAACAGTTCTCATGATATGCATGTTCACACAAACGAACATGCTGCTTTCAATTCTAGTAGTAGGATATTCAGAATGTGTTACTTTCTGGTTTTACATTTACAGTAGATGAGTGATGAGTTTCTGTGAGGAGCTGAAGACAACCTGTGAGATAATAGAGGGAGGGGGAAGGCAGCGAAGGAGACCACAAAGAACAAATCCTCTTTAAGGGGGGAAGAGGAAACACCTTTCATGATTGTTGCTTTTTAATTATACATTTGTCTACAGTTCTGCTGCCCGGAGCTACAGTCCAATAACACAGCATCCCCAGCACTCCGCTAAATGCTTCATGCAAGATACACCACAAACACACTCCGTCAACAAGTATCTGCAGTATCCCATCCATTTGATTGGCAACCAGTGAAGTTTGCAGCACAAAGAACAGTCTTTCCTATCCCTCTGTTGAGATTGCTGTTTCAGTGTCTCATATAAAAGTCAATCAAAACTAAACATGGGAGCTCTGACTGATCTAATATTAATAATTCATTAAAAAAATGAGTTTTGTACCGTCCTGGTCAGGGACGGTCTGACAATCTGTGCATTTGGGAAAAGTCCACAACGGCCGTCCAACCGTATGCCGTCGGGAGTAAGCCCTGACTGCAGTACGCAGATCGAGGAGTGGCTCAATGTGGCTGGAGCTAAACGGTTGACTCTGCACACTTGCCCAATAGCAACCGGAGGAGGAAGAATGTGTGTCTGAGGGACAAAGACCGGAGATAGTGTCCCGCGTGTGACGTTTGCTTTGCCTGTTCTTTTCCTAAACCCAACCACTTCTTCTTTTCCTTTTTTATAATTCAAATATCATTACATACCCGTGATTTCTCTTGGTTGTATATGAGAGGTTGTAGTGAGCTCAGTTTTGCTGCTAGGATGAAGACTATGGTATTGAATTAAATGGGAAAACATCAGGCATGCATTGGTACCACTCTAAACGTGCTAACAAACAGGGAAGGGGGCAAAATAATTCACCAAATGTTACCAAAAGTTTAACCAAAAATCCTAGCTTGCACTTTCTGAATCTGTCTTCCATCAGAGTGCATTAGTCCATTAGCCCAAACGGTGACTTTGCGCGGGTATGAGGTGCTGTGGGCTGCAGCTGCCGTGCTGGAGCTCAATTGAGCTCACAGCAGGCCGGGGTCTGTGGAGGAAGGCAGGCCGGGCAGCGAGGCAGCAACAAAGGCAGCTGAACTTCGACACACAGTTTTACCAAATTTGCAATTAGCCATCCATTTTCGTAAAACGTTGCGTTTCTAATGTGTGTGTATTGGGGATTCGCTCAACCAATCGGCGCGCGTCTCTACGTGTGGTATGGGGATAAGGCTCAACCAAGCAGCGCGCAACTCATCTAAATATTCATGACCATACCATATTTGGAAGAAAAGCTCTTGTTACAAATAGGGCCAAAACACAGGGATGCATAAGGGCCAATAAAATATCAATCAGGCAATTTTCAGCCCAACTAATGTTACATACCCCATTAGGAGACCATAAGGAACAGTGTGAAATACCTTATATAATCATTCTATCACCCCTTTAATTGATAGGGCAGTTGTAGACAGGAAATGGGAGAGAGAGTGGGGGAAGACATGCAGCAAAGGGCCATAGGTCGGAATCGAACCCTAGGCAACTGCGGTAAGGACAGAGCCTTGGTACATGGGGCGCACGCTCTACCAGGTGAACTACCAGGGCACCCCAATGATGTTGCTTTTTTAAATGAAACGTAGACATTTTACACCAAAAGTAAAGACAGAATCCATCAAATAATTCCATTTTACTGCCCAGCGCTATTTAGCACTGCATCAGTCGCCAATCCCTGGCTTCTGTGTCTGTGTGCATGTATGTTTGTATTGACCTTTGTCAATGTAGTATGTATGTATTGACCTTTTGTATCACATACTTTGTGTCATGAATAGCATGTAATGCTAAGAAAGCACCTACCTGGACAATGAAAGCCGGAACAATAAAGAAAAGGTGACATGGACTTGAAACAAGCTTTAGTCTTGGTAGATGTCCCCTACAGAGAGAGTGAGAGTTGCTGGATGAATTGATGGAGGTGCAGGTTAAAGTCACCTTGTTTCTTGTCTCTGCTATTAAATGTTTTTGTCCTCTTTACCTTCCTGCCATACGTTTCCTTAAGATCTAACCTTATATTGATGAAAAGTAATCACCGTTGAATATTGACAACAGCCTCTACAAAGGTTAGAGCATTGATCCAAGCTAAGGCTCATGGGAAATCTGCTGCTGTCAGGTTGCCCACGAGCAAGGCACTGAATCCCCAGTTCCTCCAGTGTCTCTGCTGTTTATATGGTGCAGGTCCAAGTGTTGATGCGTGGACCTGTGTGGGTTTTACGTCAAGGATGATAAGTGTTGACTTTACTCCAAAGATTGAAGTGAATCTATTGAAGAGTCTGTCTTTGTGTCTATCTTTCTTCATTCAGACAGTTGGATAGAAGGAGGGATGCTGACATTCTAACAGAAGCTCCTCACATTTCGTCTACATCCTAGCTACAGAAGACCACAGCTGTTGTTACAGGTAGGCCATCCTCAGCAATGTTACTCTAACAAAGACTGAATGGAATTCCAGCAATGTTCCATTCTGAGTCTTAACAGTCACCTGCAGTGAACAGACATGAATTCAAAAACTACTACTAGACGTTATCAGTTCAACAACATGTCCGCAGCAGTGTCCGAATTACGTTTCATGAATTACCATGAAAGCACCAAAGTCCAAAATCTGAGGGGGTCTCTCATATCTGAAGGTGTCTGCCATATGTGGCATTGAAATTTCAATCTTAATCAACACTCATTATCCATCCCTGTACGATCTCTTACCATTAAAGATGTTAAATTAAAATATAGGCTACTACGGACGTAGACCTGAGCCTACGCTACGCTCATGAACGCAGCATGACTCCACTTCACCACCACACCACTAGGCTACGTGAGCAAACTGCATACGATTGATTTCACAGCACTTGCAAGTCCAAAGAAGTCATTAGTTTTGTTTTCAATAACTTTGTAAACAGTGGCAGTAACAGCTACGTGCAAGGTAGAACGTTGGACTTCCTCAGGCATCTCAAAACGCACCCAGGCAGGTCAGTCACTCACACGCTAATGTGAAAGAGACGTTATTTAGCATATATCATCACAGGTAACCAGCTAACCATCGCTAAGTGTTGTGCTAATGCTGGGAACAGGCAAATTATATATTTATAGTTAAATATAATCTGCCTGTAGCAGTAGTTGCTGAGGCTCAGACATCCATGGCGCAGTTCCCCAGGAACAAACGCTGTGTCGGGGGGGCAAACTCATGTGATGCGTAATTGATCCCGTGGATGATTTGTAGGCTATTAAGTGAACAAGATGTACCCCGGTTCACCAAACACTGGGTCTTAATTCTGCACATATTTCTGTTACTGTAATCCTATTTACTATTTCATTATTTCATCCATGCGTGGCGCAGCGGATCCGTGCGCACGGTCACCTGCCGCGGAGACGCTGGCCTTACTAACCTCTCCTCCTCTGAGTCGGGTCTCTCTCGCGCTGGACTCCGTTTCACTGAGCGTACTAACACTTAGGGCCCTATTTTAACAATCTGAAACGCCGTTTGTGGGCGGATCTCGGGCGCTGTTGCTATTATACCGGCGGGATAAATGACTCTTGCGCCCGACGCAAATCTAAAATGGGTTGGTCTGAAGTAGCTAGGTGTGGTTTGGGCGTAACGTGCAATAAATCAATCAGAGCGTCATGTCACATTCCCTTTAAGAGCAGGTGCGCTTGTTCCATGGCGGATTGCTATTATGACGGTGGATTTGCCTGCCGCACGCCAGCGGGAGCTGTCCGAGATGCGGCAAAGTAATAAATGCCGTCTTGGCCGGGTGGCGATGTTGCTGCGGCCTCTCGGGCTCATCTCCTCAAGTCTGGAGAGGATTGCTGCAGCCATGGAGCGTGGGCCTCCAAACGCACCACCTGCTCCTGTTGTGCCCCTTCCTCCTCCCCCCCACTCCATCTCCGTCCACCCGCTCCACCAGGAGCGCATCCGCATTACTCCCGGACCAGATCCCGCCGTAGTTTAACATCACGTCTCCTTAAGTCCTCTAATATTTCCTCATTTATGTCATCAACACATCCATGATTCATGGAAATGTTGTGTAAAACACAACAAGCCAAAGAATGCTGGGACTTTTTGAGGACTGTACTGTAAAGTGCCTCCTGATCTATCCAAACACCTGAAGCGCATTTTCAGTAATATTGTTCTTTGTAATTATGTATGGTTTGCAAAAATGGGAACTGTTGCGTCCGTGTAGATGAGAGAAGTGTATGCGCGTTGTGCACACGCTACATTATGGCCAAGCATGCGCCCCTAAAATAGCATCTGAATAACTCGCTACTGACTTTAGACTAGCGCTACTGACTTTATACTAGCGCTACTGACTTTAGACTAGCGTTACTGACTTTAGACTAGCGCTACTGACTTTAGACTAGCGTTACTGACTTTAGACTAGCGTTACTGACTTTAGACTAGCGCTACTGACTTTAGACTAGCGCTACTGACTTTAGACTAGCGCTACTGACTTTAGACTAGCGTTACTGACTTTAGACTAGCGCTACTGACTTTAGACTAGCGCTACTAACTTTAGACTAGCGTTACTGACTTTAGACCAGGTTTTTCCTGGTCAGTGGCGGAATTGGTTTCTGAAACTGCAAAATAGCACCAAGTACCGTTTGCGCCGGAACACACCTCCTCTTTTCGCTGAACCGCCCCCGGGAGCGCAAATACATTCCCTAATTTACCGATGTGCGTCTGTGGAGGGAAAAGTCCGCTGTGCGTCGGGTACAAAATAGGAATGATACATTCGTCTGTGTACAAAGGCAATTGAGCTGAGTGCAAGATAGGGCCTTAAGAAAATAAATTGCATTACATCAGTGAGTTCAAACTGCTTATTGTGCGTAATTTGGACTGACGTTGAGATGCATGTTGTTCTGCAACTGGTGTGGCGCTGCCACTATTCTCTTGATTTCCACTTCGACATTAGACATTTTTTTGAATGAGAAAGACGTTACATTTAGAATATATGATATCATCACAGGTAACATGCTAACCATGGCAAAGTGTTGTGCTAATGCTGGGAACAGGCACATTGTATCTTTATAGTTGTATCCATATAATGTGACGGACTTAGGTTAATATTTCACCAGGTCTGAGGGCTAGAGGGATGTGTTAAGTAGACCCCATTAAGTTATTCCACAACTGATTTTAATACTGTACTGTCTGGACATGCTTTGAATTCATAAGATTTATGGGAAAGATCAGACTTGTGGCAAAAGACTCTGCTGTGTGCATACTGCGCCACTCGCGCCTAGGTTATTTAATTGTATAGCCTTGTTAGGCTATGCGCGGGGTGTGCCAACTTTTTTAATGAGATAGAGAGACCCCCTTGAAGACAAAAAGATAATTTGAACACTGGTCCACACACACACACACACACACACACACACACACACACACACACACACACACACACACACACCACAACATTTCAACATTTGCTTTAATTTAATTTAAAGTGCTCATATTATGCTTTTTGGCTTTTCCTTTGTGTTTATATATCTTTTTTGTGCATATTATAGGTTTACAAAGTGAAAAAGCCCAAAGTCCCCCCCCCAAAGGGACTTACCATCTCCAGCAGAAAACACTGTTCACAAACTGCTCCAAACAGCTCTATTGTAGTCCAGCCTTTACTTCAGAGACAAACGTGGTCAATTTGGAACACACGTTATAATGCTCGCCTAGCTGCTAGCGTGGCACGCCCTCATACTCTGCTTCTGACTGGCTAGTAGTCCTTACATAGGTACTGTCAGGGCACGCCCTCATACTCTGCTTCTGACTGGCTAGTAGTCCTTACATAGGTACTGTCAGGGCACGCCCTCATACTCTGCTTCTGACTGGCTAGTAGTCCTTACATAGGTACTGTCAGGGCACGCCCTCATACTCTGCTTCTGACTGGCTAGTAGTCCTTACATAGGTACTGTCAGGGCACGCCCTCATACTCTGCTTCTGACTGGCTAGTAGTCCTTACCTAGGTACTGTCAGGGCACACCCTCATACTCTGCTTCTGACTGGCTAGTAGTCCTTACCTAGGTACTGTCAGGGCACGCCCTCATACTCTGCTTCTGACTGGCTAGTAGTCCTTACCTAGCTACTGAGCATGTGCGACTGCCAACAAAGATGGAACAGAAGTGTGATGTCTCACTCTGTAGTTAAAACAGAGAGCTGAACACACAGGGTGAAAAGAGGAGCTGCAGCAATGAGCAATACAACAAAAATATGGTGTTTTTTGAAAATGTAACCATGTAAACCTATTCTGATATAACCTCTAAATAGAGTTATGAACCTGAAAATGAGCATAATATGAGCACTTTAATTTTATACTTTTTATTGAAATTACAATTTACACTCACTACACACAGGCCTGAAATACACGGGGGTAGGGCAGTGCCCAGAAGGTGTACTGGCATCTCTCCAGCTACTGATTGGATGTTCTAAAGTTATCATCTGTTTAAGAATGTTTCATGAACTCCTACTTTAACCTCCTGGAATTGATATTTTCTATTGAGATGATACCTGACAAGTTCTTCAAACTATGATTGTAATAAAATGATTAGATTTACTTTATTGTCCACCTCAGTGGAAATTTGTTTTTTGCTTCTACCAAGTACAGGAAAGGTGCACATAACATTAAAGACATATAGAATATACAGAATGCAATAGTGCAAATGGGCAGGTAGCAGCAAATATGATATATAAATACAAGAGAGCAAATCTTATAAAATAACAAGTGTTCCCTGATGCAGTCATTCTTTGTTCAATGCCTGTATGACCTTGGGACCCTAAATCAACGGCCAGATGGGAGCAGTTCAAACTCTGAGTTTAGTGGGTGTGAGGTACTGTATCTGCCGTTAGATGTTTAGCCTTTCTGTGTACAGCATTGTGAAATATATTGCAAAGTTATTTTTTGTGAATTGCCATTCACCTGCCCTGCATTGTTAACAATTTGAAGAGATGTTTTGCTCTTTTGAACTCAAGTTGCCATACCATGCTGTTATGTTAGATGATAACATGCTTTTCAAGTCTCTGTATGCCAATTCAAGTATTGAGTAGCTCTTTAGCTTCGCTGACTGGCCATTTTAAAATGATGTGGTCGTAAAGAACCTTTGCTGTCTTTGCTTTATTGTCTTTCCCCCCCCTCCAACAGTAAAACACTAACAAAGCTATTAAATTATGCTCCAACTTTATTGCCATAGAATTTGTTGTTATCGATGAAACCAAAACAGGGCAAACTTCAGCCAACAGCAACGATACAAAATGTGGCTTACCCAACCCCTATCGATTCATCAATGCAACTAATGAAACCATAACTAATTGAAACCATAAGGCTCTATTTTAAAGTATTGAAATCTTTGTGTCAAATACACAGATCTTCTCTGCCTTTTCTCCTCATCCTACCATCCTCAGATGTAAAGTGTTACTCAGGGTGATCTTTACACCTAACTTCACCTAATCTAACAACCGCGGTCCTACATCAGCTGTTTTACGGCAGTGGTTATTAACTAGTTCAGTCAAACCAGGTTTTCCCAATCCAGCGACGCGCGCGTTCACATAAAAGAGGCGGAGTTTTGCACATTACGACCAATCACAAACATCTACCAGAGCCGCATATTTTACATAAGAAGAGCAAACTATAATTCTACATAAATATTAAGAACACCGACACAGTTTTACAGGCAAAACACAATACAGTCGCTGCTTCCTAAAAACGGAAGGATATAGTATAATTACACTTATGCTTTCCATGAGCTGCCGTTACTTTAGCCTATTATTTCAGTTTCAACCCTGGCAGTGTTAAGCGATTGTGAGAGCAAATAAAAAATATAAAAACATAATTCAAACCGATGTGTCCATTGGCAACACACGGCTCAAGAAGCTATCAAAGATACATAATTCCCTGCGCTGAAAATCTATATCTTTCATAAAAATACCCATCAGGGACTTTTTAACGGGGTTGTCAGTCTCTAAATGTTTTCACTTTTATGAACTCTCTCTCACTCCCCAACATGGCATCATGACTTTGCGTAAATATACACGCCACTTTCATAAAGCCAAATGGCATGTTATTGTACGCATTTTCAGCTATCCATGTGTATGCCTACGCTGTATACAGCTGATGTAAACATACCCACCACGTGGCCTTGCCACGCTGCGTGTTATTGCAAGAACGCGACGTACTATCGCGAGAACGTCACACGCTTGTTAAAAAAAAAAAAAAATGGTTGGGTATTTAGGAAAAGAACAAAGAGAAAGGCTTTAGTAACAAAACAGTGACAAAAACACGGAAAATAACAACAAAAACACGCTTAGGAAAACAAAGGGTTGGGTTTACGAAAGAAACATTGGGTAAGGGTTATTAAAAAATAAAATAAAAAAAAAAACAGCTGAAAAATCACCAAACACGGAACACAAACCCAGCTCTCCCAGGTGAAAGTCCTGCGTTTTACCCATCCGCCACCTTACTCAATCCCCCATTCCTTTATACTACTCGCTATGGCGGAAATTGACTCGCAATGTAGGTCAATGGCGGCCGATTTGCGTTGATATACACGCAAAAATGCGATTTTGCATCTTGATAACACGCAGAAACGGAATACAAATTGCCGTGTCATACATACGCCAATTCATGAGATCAGTCTGCCCTCCCTCTCTCTCTATCTGCCTCCACCTGATCTTCTAAGAACGGTGACGCCGTTATCAATCAAGTATTGATTGGTCAGTAGGCGGGGCTTTTACACCGGTTGATCTCTGATCTCCAACATAACCTGCTCCCGACCAGGTTAGGTGTTCAGCATGAGTTCCCACGGTGATTTAACCCGGTAACAAGTGATCCACCGTCGTGATACACAAAACCCCGGGTTGTCTTCCTGGGGTCCAAAACAACATTGAATCAGACAATATTAAAACATTTTATGACATATACAGAAAAGAAAAGAAATAAAAGAAAATAAATACAACAATATCTGCATACAGAACTAAATAACAAAAAAATAAACCAATAAAAATAATAACAATTTGTGTGATTGTACATATGTGATTGTAGCATGAAACCATATTATAAAAATAATATAAAATCTATCCTCATCAACTGGCAATTTGATTTTCTGATTCGCGTTTCACAAAGTTTATAAGGTGTCCTAACTCAAAAACTTGTGAAAAAGGGTTGATTATTAAGGGAGTCTTTCCCCGACCTCTAAAGGATCAATTTTTGGTTACTGTTTGTTAAATGTTTTTTAAATGTTTACCATCAATAAAATTGTGTCTTTGTCATAAATGTAATGTACTGTATCTATGACATCAGTTGAAAAGGAGAGAGTGAAACATATTTTGTGCTAAATACTTTTTTCTTTTAAAGAATTGTGGCGGCAGAAATGCAAAATCCAAGAGTACGTAATCCCTGGCACTCTAATCCGCACGATTTGATATCAGCAAGTAATTAACAGTCCAGGATCAATGACAAAGTTGTTTGCCCTGGATTAACATTTTAACCAACCAATCAGTGGCACGTTTTGCTTGTGATGTCATTAATAGTGCGACGTGATGGCAAATTCAAAAAAGAAAAAAAAACGTCTGCCAGTTACACTATCGTAACGGCCGCCCGTTCCAGAGCTGCCGCCGATGCTTCACTATGGTGCTTAAAAGGTAAGATTTAGCCTACTTCCAAGAGTTTGAACGTCTTCAAAACATTATAGAGTTGATGTGTAGCTAGGCTAAACAAGTTAATAAGATAACTAGCATGACCAGCTAGTGTGCTAGCAGTAATTCAATTGGAAAGGGTTGAGCTACCAAGTGTGATATTAATAAGAAATAAAATATCACTGTCCAGTTCTATCTCTTAACAAGATGGAATGTCAATCATTAGGCTAACCACTTTAATCCTATGGAAAACACGCTACCTAGCATGACCAGCTAATGTGCTAGCAGACTTGTGGTGGTATGATATAGCTAGCCTAAAGAGCTAACATGTAGACTAAACAAGCTAACACAGATACATGACCAGCTAGTGTGCTAGCAGTAATTCAATTGGAAAGGGCTGAGCTACCAAGTGTGATATTGATAAGAAATAAAATATCACTGTCCAGTTCTATCTCTTAACAAGATGGAATGTCTGTCATTAGGCTAACCACTTTAATCCTATGAAAACACGCTACCTAGCATGACCAGCTAGTGTGCTAGCAGACTTATGGTGGTATGAAGTAGCCTAAAGGTAGCTTACTACTAAAATGTTCATGCTAAGCCTGTGTGTGTCTGTAGACGTTTTTTGCAATGTGTTTTAATCAAAGTTGATAGCATTAGCAACTTATATGTGCAATGCTACAATTAGCTGCAAGTGATTAAGTGTTGATCTTGGACCACTACAACATCACATACATCCTGGACTGTTGTTTATTGTTTGTCCTGGACAATCAGTCAGTTATTCTGTGCTGTCATTAAGTGTTGATCCAGGACCACCACAGCATCACATTCATCCTGGACCGACACGAGTGACATTCATTCTTATCTTGACCACACCTTATTGTAATCACTCAAATCTATGTTTCAGAAAACATAGATTGTCTGGATGTCTGGTAAGTGTGAAAGGTTACGTAATAAAGTGTAATTAACCATTAGTGCATTTCAAAGTATATCCTTAAAGATATCCTTTTACCTTGTTTGTTAGATTACCTTGTGGGAACGTGCGGACCTCACACAATTTTCCTCTCTCAAGACTCTATTCGAGGACTTGTAAATTTCAGATGAGGTTCGAACTAATTTTGCTGTGTTTTTTTCCACAGACAACCTCCGTTGAAGATGTTGGAGAACAACAGTTTATGATGTGGAAATTGGACCAATTACAGTTTTAGTTTATAAATAAAAACATTTAATAAACATTCTGAGTTTTTTTCTATCATTTCATCCATTTTCATCTATGTCCAAATTAATACACACAAGAAGACTGTCTAATCAAGTTCAAGTACTTTATTGTCATGTACTCCAAAGGGTGGTGTTCCTGGAAGACAGCAATTGAGGTCAAGGTAAAATGCAGCAGCAGGTTAAAATAAGAGTCCAGGTTTTGCAGTTTTTTTCCATTTGAATACTGTGAACCTTGCTGATGTGGCATCACAAAAACATCAAGTTTGGCTTTCTTGGATCCACATTCTTTTTTTTTTTCTTCATTGATGACCTTTTTAAATATCCTCCATTTCTGAAAGAAAAGAGCACATGGTTTTACCTCCACAGACTTTACTTACAATACTTTCCATTATAGAGTTAATAAATAACTCAGCAGCTAAAGTTAACCTAACTGGGCATTTGAAACCAAACCAAAACGTAAGCCAAGTGCCCTGATAGATTAGCCTTAGGTGACCTTGAATAACAGGGCTATAGATCGCATAATGCCGGAGTTATGATTTAATAACATAATTACTCTGGGGCTGTAATGCTGCGATTGTCCTGGACTACCACTTAACAGTCCAGGATAAATGTCACTCTGTGGTGGTCCTGGATCAACACTTAATGACAGCACAGAATAACTGACTGATTGTCCAGGACAAACAATAAACAACAGTCCAGGATGTATGTGATGTTGTAGTGGTCCAGGATCAACACTTAATCACTTGCAGCTAATTGTAGCATTGCACATATAAGTTGCTAATGCTATCAACTTTGATTAAAACACACATTGCTAAGGTGTTTAGTCTGTAATGTTAGTTATGCAAAAAACGTCTACAGACTCACACAGGCTTAGCATGAACATTTTAGTAGTAAGCTACCTTTAGGCTACTTCATACCACCATAAGTCTGCTAGCACACTAGCTGGTCATGCTAGGTAGCGTGTTTTCATAGGATTAAAGTGGTTAGCCTAATGACAGACATTCCATCTTGTTAAGAGATAGAACTGGACAGTGATATTTTATTTCTTATTAATATCACACTTGGTAGCTCAGCCCTTTCCAATTGAATTACTGCTAGCACACTAGCTGGTCATGCTAGTTATCTTATTAACTTGTTTAGCCTAGCTACACATCAACTCTATAATGTTTTGAAGACGTTCAAACTCTTGGAAGTAGGCTAAATCTTACCTTTTAAGCACGATAGTGAAGCATCGGCGGCAGCTCTGGAACGGGCGGCCGTTACGATAGTGAAACTGGCAGACGTTTTTTTTTCTTTTTTGAATTTGCCATCACGTCACACTATTAATGACATCACAAGCAAAACGTGCCACTGATTGGTTGGTTAAAATGTTAATCCAGGGCAAACAACTTTGTCATTGATCCTGGACTGTTAATTACTTGCTGATATCAGATCGTGCACTCTAATCCGTGGAACATTCTTGTCCATGTAAACACACATGATTAAATGTAGTGTTCCACTTAGTGCTGATGATGGCAACTACTAAAACTGCCAGTCCATATGTTTACATATTTCCATCTCTTGATTAGTAATAGGTCTGTATGAACATGACCGGTTCAGAATTGGAAGGCAACAACAGAACAAATTCTTTAGTCTGCACCAAATGACCTAAACTACAGATGTGAAAGAGACCTAAATTTAAATTACTACGTTCTTCAGATCGTGGGCCATAAAAGCAAATGTACAGGTGTCTCACCTACAATTAATTTATTAATTATTAGGAACTGGAATATTAACATAAAGAGGATGTTATGATGAGGGTTATACTGTATGGTGTTAAGGTTTATTGATTAGCCCATTGCTGTTATCAGAAATGTATTGTTACTATTGGAAGACATCATGAAACGTGTGTGTGTGTGTGTGTGTGTGTGTGTGTGTGTGTGTGATAGCTGTTCAATGCCTCTCCGGAGGCTTGTTTCTGTTCTGGCCAGCACAGAAGAAACCGGAAAACGAGAAAAACTGCACTCTCTGATGTAACTGATTTGGGTATTTAAAAAGCAGCACAGATACTGTAGCTTTGGGGGAGATTCTTGGAAGGATGTGAACACCCCCACCACTACTTCCCTTTTTAACCTTCTGCGCTCATCCTCATCTCCCCAGAAAAATCCCTGAACATCACTGAAAATGTCTGCATAATATATTAACATGCTATTCAAAAATAAGCCCCTTCTCTAGACCCCTGGACAACTACACAATTAAAATCTCTCCAGTCTTTGTATTTAGTGACAACTTCACACATGCTAAAAATGGTTAGTGGTTAGTTGCGGCCTCCAGGGGGAGATCCAGAGCTCCAGGCACTATAGGGGGTCTGAGAGGATTACGTGGCTGGCAAGGTGCTCTTTTGTGTGGGGAAACAAGGCAGCAGAGTGGCCCTCAGATACAGGCCACAGGCACAGACATGAGCTGATAGGATAAGCTCAGCAGTGTATTTACTGAATGGTGGATTTAGTAGCTATCTGCCAACATTTTACCTTTACTCCAAATGACCTCCAGTATGAACTTTTCAATAACAATTTAGTTTTTCTAGTATGGAAATCAAACTTGACCTGCACAATTGAAAATAGATTTTGATTATTTTGATGCATGTGCATACATTTATATCATTCCATCCATTCTGTAATTATCACTATATCTACAGTCCTCAAAAGACAAGTGCAGCTCCGTGAGTCTGGGTCACACAATTCATTCCTGCACCACTTGTATTGAAATTCCAGTTAGAAAGAATGTAAAGAATGAACTTTCTAAATCTGGGGGAAAAACAGACGTGGTTAACTCTGGCGAATCAGCATCCTCTTGGTTATACCTAAGGTCGCTGAGAAGTGGGTAGCAATGCTACGGACTTAACATTTAAATAAAGGCTACGCCTCTCTCCATCCCATGCAATTTGGCGCTGTCTTTCTGGACTTGAAGAAGGCATTTGATACCTTCAACCACCAGGTTCTTTCATCTAAATTAACACACTTTAATTTTTCTGAAGAAACCATCTTGTGGATGAAATCATATCTATCCCATAGAAAGCAATGTGATTGTGTCGACGGCACCAAATCTCCTGACCTTAACTGTCCTGTAGGCGTCCCACAAGGCTCTATTTTCTCCACTTTTATTCACAATATATATTAATTACCTACAGTGGGGGAAATAAGTATTTGACCCCTTGCTGATTTTGCAGGTTTGCCCACTTACAAAGAATGCAAAAATCTACAATTTTAATCATATGTACATTCTGACAGTGAAAGACAGAATCCCAAAGAAAATTCCAGAAAATCACATCATATGAATTTATTAAAATTGATAACCATCTGATGAGGAAAAACAAGTATTTGACCCCCTGGACAAACAGCAAGTATTCTGGCTCCTACAAGCCAGTTAGTCTTTCTTTAAGACACAGCCCCAATCCGAACCAATTATCTACATCAAATACACCTGCCTCACCTCGTTACCTGTATAAAAGACACCTGTCAACACCCAAACAACCAGCATCCAACATCACCACCATGGGCAAGACCAAAGAGCTTTCTACGGACATCAGGGACAAGATTGTTGATCTGCACAAGGCTGGGATGGGCTACAAGAGAATTGGAAAGCAACTTGGAGTGAAAAGATCAACTGTCAGTGCAGTTATCAGGAAATGGAAGAAGCACCACACCACCGCCAACCTCCCTCGGTCTGGGCCTCCACACAAGATCTTGCCTCGTGGGGTGTGCCTGATCATGCGAACGGTGAGGAATCATCCCAAAACCACAAGGGGGGAACTGATGAATCAACTGAAGGCAGCTGGGACCACAGTTACAAAAGAAACGGTTGGTAACACACTACGCCGTCATGGATTGAAATCCTGCAGCGCACGCAAGGTCCCCCTGCTCAAGAAGAAACATGTACAGGCCTACATGAAGTTTGCCATTCACCACCTGGGCAACTCAGAAGAGGCCTGGAAGAAGGTGATGTGGTCAGATGAGACCAAAATAGAACTTTTTGGCCTCAACTCAACTCGTCGTGTTTGGAGGGCAAAGAACACCGAGTACAACCCAAAGAACACCATCCCCACAGTCAAGTATGGTGGTGGCAACATCATGCTTTGGGGGTGCTTTTCAGCCAAGGGGACGGGACAACTCCATCGTATTGAGGGGAGCATGGACGGGGCCATGTATCGTGGAATTCTGGACCGACATCTCCTTCCCTCAGTGAGAGAGCTGAAGATGGGTCGAGGATGGGTGTTTCAGCACGACAACGACCCTAAGCACACCGCCAAAGCAACAAAAGAGTGGCTGAAGAAGAAGCACATCAAGGTTCTGGAGTGGCCTAGCCAGTCTCCAGACCTGAATCCGATTGAAAATCTTTGGAGGGAGCTTAAAATTCGAGTTGCCAGGCGACAACCTCGGAACCTGAATGATTTGGAGGCTGTCTGCAGGGGAGGTGGGCCAACATCCCTGCCGAAATGTGCACAAACCTTGTCACCAACTATAAAAACCGTTTGACATCTGTGCTGGCCAATAATGGCTTTTCTACAAAATATTAACATGCTGTTTGTCCAGGGGGTCAAATACTTGTTTTTCCTCATCAGATGGTTATCAATTTTAATAAATTCATATGATGTGATTTTCTGGAATTTTCTTTGGGATTCTGTCTTTCACTGTTAGAATGTACATATGATTAAAATTGTAGATTTTTGCATTCTTTGTAAGTGGGCAAACCTGCAAAATCAGCAAGGGGTCAAATACTTATTTCCCCCACTGTATCTGATGCATGTAAAATAAATGCATTTTCAAATAATGCAGATTATGCTGAATACATTCAAGAAGCCCTTCTTAATTCTTACATCTGCAATGACCCATCTCATATCTTTTATTGAATATCAAAAAAACAGAGGGGAGGAAGTTGACATAGTAAATGAGTTCAATTATCTTGGGATCACGTCTGAGTCTACATTAACCTTTAAAAGTCATGTGAAAAACGTGTCAACACTGTACAAATTAATTTTAAAAATTTAAATGTAATTAATTAAAAAGAGGGCTGGCATTGGCATCAGGGTGTGGGTTACTATAGGCGCAGCAGAGTTTCTGTCAGAAAGTAGTAAATATTTGAATAGTCTAGCACGTGCAATAAGGGAGTGCACTACTTTATTATACTTTATGTAAGACTCTTCTCAGACCATGGCTTAAGGCAAACCAGAACGGTGATCACTTTTAACTTGACGTGTTGTTCTGTTCTTATTACCTGCCTAGGGACTATGGATGTTTGCATCTGGCATTTTATACTGATGTACATTAATGTGCTCTGTCCCTTTTTAAAAAAAATAAAAAATAAATAAATTACAATACATAAATTAAAAAACAAATTCAGATTTAGAAAACTATAACCAAGTCTGAAACTAAAGAAACAGTATCCACACCAGAACCCAACACCCCTCTTTCTCTCGGTGTCTTTAGCTCTTCCTTGCCCACTTTTGGTTTCTTTGCCCCCATCTCATCATTCATTTTTTAGCTTAGCATCATTCAAATTCTGGGATGTTTGTCTGCGGCCAAGGCTGAGTGGATGTCCCAGCAGGTTCCTGACACAGCCATCTTGCCTTGGGGCTGCCGGGCTAAAATTCCAACAGAGGGGCTCCTGTACCCAATGGGAGACACTTCACCCAACCACCCAAACTTCCAAGTCCACTTGTAGCCACCCCTCTCAAAATGATGAGGCTCTCTCTCTCTGGGCATTAGCCTTGCTTCCATCTTCTCTTGGAGTCCAGCATACACCCATAGAAACAGGAAGGCTCATTTCTCACACAAATATGGCAGACATACATCCAAACACATCTTTGAACACACGCACACACATTATTTTCCAGCCACAGCATGCAAAGAATCAAGATAACAAGCACAGGATACAAAGGCCAGAAGTCTCATTTATAAACGTGGCGTACGCACAATACGGGCTGAAAACGTGCGTACGCCACTTCCCACGCAAAGGTTGTGATTTATAAAAAAACAAACTTGACGGGAGAATGTTTGGTCCTCCACGCAAACTCTGACCCATGCGTACGCACATTTTGGAGACAAAATAGGAATTGGCGACGCAGATGTCGAGGTGGTGAACTGAAGTCAGACTGCAGAGAGTACATGGTAATAACATTACTCGTAATATTTTCTAGTATTGATGCCTCACGCACATTCTTTCACTCTATATCATCATCATATACCATGAAGATGAAATCCAGCAGTGTGATTTGCACTTGTACTGAGTGATAGCCATAAACACCTCCAACTCAAACCTTAAATAAAAATGTGTTCTTAATATTTAATCGGCGCTGTCTCGCCGTCACATTGTCCACTACGGAGCGCAGGAGGAGGAGATGGCCCGACTGCATGGAATACAGGATAGCATCAAATACCCTAGCATATAACTGCAGAACACAGTGTAAATAACTAAATATATGTCTTTAAAACTGTGCATATATCATCAAATGTCAAAGTCTGGAAATACAGCCGTTAAGCTATCACGCAATTGTTACACTTAATGTCCTCGTTATCAGTCCGAACTTTTATACTGTTCATAACAAAACCTGCATGAAGAAAAGTGTGTTTGTCTATTACACTTTATTTCGTCTTCAAATTGTATTTCAGAGTGAGGGATACCACTAGTTGATGCTGTGATTTTGGCAAGGTGTTAACAATCACAAATGGTTGTAAACATATAAATACTGCGGTGACCCCGTGCGTAATGCTGCATGATGGCCCTGCTGGCCCTGCAGGAGGACTAACTAGCTATTAGGCCGATTTAGATTCCCTAAAGCTGAGCTCTTGGATCTATGTACTGAATTGGGTCCAGTAGAGAGGGCAACGCACCGGAACCGTGCCATATCCCGGTCCAAATACAGGTCCTCGCTACTCTGGGGGAAACAGGGGAGACAGCTAAGTGTTTTTTACAATAAATATTATATATAATCTTCAACATTATCACTAAGGCTTGTTTGGATATAATATATAGTTCTGTTAAATCTTATTATATACGTCTGGTATATCGAAGCTGTACCCGAGTGCCATAACGCCTGCTGATTTGGAAGATTTTATTAATAAAGGTAGTCTATACTATAGATCCGGTTTCCCTACACTGTGTGACAACAGGCCGAAATTAGAATTCAATTGGCAGAAATTCCCGAGCGTCAGTCTTTTTGCTTTTTCTCCGCTAGTCGGCATGTTTCGGTGTAACAAAGGAACAACTGCCAGGGTCATTAACATACTGATCAGCATTCACGAGATGCTTTACATTGACTATTTATGGTTAAAAATGGGCGTGTACAGGGCGGGATAAGAGGTTGATCCACGTACGCACACTTGTAGTCAATCTGTGATTTATAAAGGGAACATTGCTTACAGGTGTGCGTACGCACGGTTTTATAAATCTGACTTTTTTTCGGCGTACGCCATTTTGGGCCTTTGGCCGTACGTACACTTACAGTAAGGATCCTACGCACGTTTTATAAATGAGACCCCAGCTCTGCAAGAAAGAGGGCTGATACACAAAGCTGCAACCTTCATGCTGTGTCTTATACCTCTTAATACTGAGGATTAACCATTTTGTGTACACTGCAGATCAATAGAAAGGAGAGCATTGCCTGGCGTGTTTGTGTCACTGTAGGAAAAAAAAAAAAGGGGTGAAACAAGCCGGCATGAGTCTTCTCTTGATGAGCTGAAATCAAGAGAAGAAAATGCTATCTCAATCTACTTTTTTCCATGTGTGGTTTACACTTCATCATAGTTTCTGAAGCCTACAGTATACAGTATTTTCCTCTTCCTTGTGAGCCTGTCTACACACACACACACACACACACACACACACACACACACACACACACACACACACTAAAACACACATACACGACACAGTATTTCTAGGTGTAAATGTGTCACATGTGGGCAGTCCCCTGTGTGTCATGTTCTAACCAGTCCCTCTGGAATGGCCATGTTCAGGTTAACATGCTCCAAGGTCACACTCGAGGGTAAAGGCCCAACGACCCCCTCCCTCTCCCTGTGTCCATATGTGGTTCCCTCTCTACCGAGCCCTGTGTTGGCTCTGATAGTTCTTTGTAACCCAAGACAACATAGACAGCAAGCTACCTCAGTGTGTCATCTCAACCCGTTCTCACTCCCAACTCGGAAAATATGGATGCTTGGTCAGTGACAACGGTAGAGAGTGGTATGAAAGCCCCAAATTCCGCGTCGGGAGGTAGGTTGGGGTGGATGGGTCAAACAACACAGGACTTTCACCATGGAGACCGGGGTCCGTGTCCCGCGTGTCACTGAAACGTTAATTTTAGAACCACATCCACCATCTTTTCCTAAACCCAACTGTCCCGTTCTTGTCCCGCGTGTCCTGTAAATAATATATAATATTATTAATTTTATTATTATTATTATTAGGGCTGTCAATCGCTAAAAAAAAATTAACTAATTAATTGCACAATTTGCTGTAATTAATCGCGATTAATCGCTTTTTTTAAATTGAGACTGAAGCTTATAATAATGGATATTTAAATGCTAAATCACTTAACTTTGCAAATATGAAGAAAAAACCAAACAAGGAAAGGTTCTGCTAAGTTCAGAATGTTTAATATCTTTCAGAACAACAGCAGCAACAATTTGGATTATTTAGTCCTGCTGAAGGCTGCTGAAACGGCTAGAAACTGTCCCCGTCCCGGCTGCTGTCGCCTGCTCTCGTCTACTTTACAGGCGAGGAGCAGTTCATCTCCAACGAGCCGAGAGTTCAGTTCATCTCCAACGAGCCGAGAGTTCAGTTCATCTCCAACGAGCCGAGAGTTCAGTTCATCTCCAACGAGCCGAGAGTTCAGTTCATCTCCAACGAGCAGAGAGTTCAGTTCATCTCCAACGAGCCGAGAGTTCAGTTCATCTCCAACGAGCCGAGAGTTCAGTCGGCAGCAGGGCAGTCGGGACTCACCCGGAAATGGCGAGCGGAGTGAGGTGACGTGACTAGTCTCTCAAAATCTGAGGAAAATCTTCTAAACTGACCTTTGTTGATCTGAAATGAAGACAGATTCAGCAACTGCACGGCCTATTTCTCGCTTAAAATGTTTTCAGAAACATGTTTCAGTGAACTATTTTAGTACAAAATGAGATCGTATTCTGAACGGCCGCCATGACAGTCTGGCTTTGGATTTCCGGAGAAAACAAACCCATGTGACGCGTTTGTCCAATCAGCTGCCTGTTTTCATTACTTGGGCAACAATACAGAGTAGCGCCGCCTGCTGTTATAGAGACGTATTACGTTTCTCAGCCGCCACATGAAGTAAACAAACACAGCTGCGTTAATTTCGTTAATTTTTTTAACGAGTTAAATATTAAAAAATTAACGCAAAAATTAACGCGTTAATTTTGACAGCTCTTATTATTCTTATTATTCTTATTATTGTTATTATATAAGTAATTTAAGCAGAAGTAAACAATGTAGTATTAAATCACACACCTAGAATCCAATAAGAATCAAAACAAATACTATGTTCTGCACTAGTGTATGGAAAATAAATTTATATTTAGCATTTGTGCTATTTTGTCTCGGGATTACCAAACTATTATGAATATGACATACACTTTTTTTTAAGATTCTTTTTTTGGGCTTTTACGCCTTTGACAGGACAGCTACGTGAGAAGGGGGAGAGAGAGGGGGAAGACATGCAGGATATCATCACAGGTCGGACTCAAACCCTGGACCACTGCGTTGAGGTATAAACCTCTATCTATATGTGCGCCTGCTCTACCCACTGATCCAACCCAGCCACATATGACATAAACTTTTTAAAAGTTAATGTAAGGGCTGTTTCTGCTGCTTACACTACAGCGGAGAATGACTAGTAATCTTGAAGAATAAGAGGATAACAAATGTCTGATAGGCCTATCTAACCGAAATTTGCTGTAGTAAATCAGCCACTGACGAGCAGTAAAACCATACTAAAGCAGTGTAAATCATAATATGTAAATAAATAAAATAACCGGTCATTTATCAAACGTGACTAATCATTTTGTACACCAATGCTGTTTGTGGTAAAGTCTTTGAGTTGGCACTAGACTGCTGAACTCTCTGCGGTGTTTTGGGCACGCTTGCTCTCCTACTCTTCTCTCTACTTTTTCATTGTTGTGAGGGACAGTTGAAATCAGCTCCATGAATAGTAACGCTGTCACTGGTGGCCATCACTTTGTCCACGCTGCGTATCACATTAACTCGGTTTAGCAGTCTCAGGTCCAATCAGGACGGCTGAGTGACTTTAATTGGTGATTGAGACCAAAAAAAAACTAAATAAGGAGGAAAAGAGAATAACAATTAAATGGCAATGGACTGGAGGAACACAGATGTGAAAACTCTAAACAGCAGTGACTTGCATCTGGTATTGGTGCTTGGTGGGATGTAAAATGTGTGTAAAACACTGTTTTAGCTCTCTATCTGTACAGTCTTCTTGTGAGTTCCTTCATGTACACAAGTGCCAAAGCTTCATGGATTTTGACTTACAGTCAGAAAAATAAAGAATAAACTCTGATTCTATAGGAAATGTTGGAGGAAAAAGCTGCAGTGGAAGGAGCTGTGTTCACGGTGACCTCTTCGGAAACAATAAAATAAAGAGATAATGCTGACGGGGTCATATTTCTGCAGTTGTTTTCTTCTTTTCTCACCGTACTTCTTCCTCAGGAAAATCAAACTGATGACAACTTTATTAACCTGAGACTGATTTATTCAGTGATGCACTTCATTTTGGAAATGGATGCTTGTTTTTTAAAAGGACAGGAACACTATCACTCTTTCAGATTGTTTGTTGCGTTATTGTATTTTCTCGCCTCTTTCCTCCAGACCTCCACCTCTTTGTCTCCCTCGGTCTCGCTTGTCATTATTTCTGAAAAGGCGGATGGTGGGAATAAATCTGGAAGGTTGTCATTAAGGGCTTTTGCCTTGTTCTTTCTTAGACCTAAGGAGTTGAGTACCTACTCTATCAAACTGATTACCCAGGCAAAGCCTGTCAAGCTTGCACTCCGTTTGACCCACTCCATACTACATCTGAAGGTCTTTAAACAACCATAGAAGTCTTCTGTAGAGAGTTAAAGAAACAACCTGCAGCGATACATGACCCCATACACTATCTGCCACTCACTTTAAAGCACTCTTTGTACTCTGTTGACAAAATATACCAAACTGTCTCATTAAGCGGGGAGCAGTGGCGTTGCCTCACTGTTAATGATTCTGGGATGGATTGTGTCAGGTTGAGCCTATTCTTCACCCCTCCTTGCCCCACACACACCTTCAAAAGGCTCACCTGACAGGGAAAAGATGAAAGGCAGAGGGAAGAGGAGGCAGTGGGAGGTGTGGAGAGGCAATGAGTGCCGGGTGAAAGGTGTGGCAGACGAGGAGAAGGAATTAAAGTGAAGGGAAAAGGGAAGATACGTGTGTGTGTGTGAGGGAGCACAGCAGGGGGTTGAGCACCCCACTCACAGGTTCCTGTGTTTCGACAGTGTGTGTGCACATGCAAGTCTATGCAGATGTAAATATATTCAACATTTTGCCAAAGTCTATATGTATTCTTTAAAGTTTTGATATAGGTGGAGGTGACAGCTCTGCATCAGCTAGGTGGAAGTATGTGACAATGCTGTCATTCTCTTCCACACACACACACACACACACACACACACACACACACACACACACACACACAGTATTCCACTTTTACAATTCCAACTTTCTGAACCTCTCTGCACTGACACACCATTTAGCACCAACTTTTGTCACCCACACCTACACAAGGGTTATGGTACGTGTCCACTGTCAAGCATCATTGCCCCCCTACCCATTCATTGTCTATGTGAACAGTGATGCAATTCATTCTGGTAGCGACACGGGGGACATTCGAGAAGGGGGGGCATTGCGAAAATCTTTTAAACTGACTGTTGTCTGATTGAAATGAAAACAGATTCAGCAACTGCATAGCCTATTTCTCTCATCAATTAAAAAAAAAATTAAACAAATTAAAATAAGAGAATGTTTTACAAACAAGCCGCCATTATGGTCTGTTTCGAAATCCTGGAGCAGACAGCCCCACGTGAAGCGTTCGTCCAATCAGCTGCAGCCATCGCGGTTGTAGGAGGGTGTAGACTGTTTTCTTTGCTTGTCAGTGGTCAGTGGAGAGAAACTGATAAGTGATAGCAGCAAGCCCACTAGCGTGCAATGCTGGGAAGCATGGCGATCCCTGCGGTAAAAAAAACGCCGCAATGGACACGAACCATTAGGGGTTAGCTGGCAAGTGTCTCTCTCTCTCTCTCTCTCTCTCTCTCTCTCTCTCTCTCTCTCTCTCTCTCTCTCTCTCTCACACACAGGCCCACACATAATCACTAAACATAAACCAGCTGAAGCTCATTCAAACACACAGTTTTAAGTGAAATAGGGTTTATGTTCATCACTGCAGCAGTTAAGGCTGCAACACTTTTTTTTTTTACCAATATCTGCCCAAATAATATACTAAAATAAAATGGTTGTATAACTAGTGATCCTCCATGACTTGACATTTGAGACCCCTGCTGCGGCCCCAAACCTCCCACTGTGACCACCCTCCCCCCCAGCACCTCAGACAGCACACCAAAAAAAGCTCTTCATTTTAATCCTATGACAGAAGGCAAGTTCTTATTAAATAAATTATTACAATTTTAGAGCAGAACATAGCACTTACTTTATATAACCCCTCTAACACTGCTGCATCTGATCTTTGTTGTTTGATCAGATTCTATCCTATTCCACAGTTTGGACCTTTTCTGTCAAAAAAGTAGGTATGATTTAGCCTAGAAATCTAGAGTGCATCCTAGTGGCAGCAAATTTATTTTGTAGCCAGGGAGGTCTGGGCACTCCTCCGTTGACTTGCCAGCTGGAAAAACCAAACTTTGGTCAGGCCAATCACATGGTGTATAGAGCCGGTGGGCGGGACTTATGGCTGCTCCTGCTGCTGCTGGTGAACAGCGGTCTTCTGGAAGACTTGGAGTTCAGCTTTTCTTTGAGAAAAGAACAAAGAACGGCACTGAAGTCATTCTTAAAAAAGGAAGATGTGTTCGGAGTTTTGCCGACCGGATACGGCAAAAGTTTAATCTATCAACTAGCTCTGCTACCTTCTTCGTTGCTCTGCCTGGAGGGAATTTGAAAGACAACTGTTTATCCAGCCCCTCTGATTGAGCCTGTCGATATCTACATGATAGCTGAGGTCCAGAGCTTTCTATAACAGCTGGTTTTATGTGTGTAGCACCTTCTGTTGCTAAATGACATCAGCTGAAGACTCCGGAAGTGACGTAGTAATTACCACTCAGCGGATAGAAAAGATTGCTGCACATAAAAAAACCAACAAATTGCTGTACGTTGTATGTGAGAATTTATACAATAAAAATACCAATAATGAAAAAATTGTGTTTTATGCTAAGCACTTTGATTTGCCTTGTCGCAGAAAAATACTAGGCCTATATAAACAAACTACAGTTGAGTGTTTAGAACTACAGCCTAATGGCTTGTTTGACTAATGGGCATTTCATTTTTCATTTCATTTCTTTATTTATTTAAACAGGGACAATGTACAATATACATTAACCTTAGACAGGAGAAATGCATTATACCAGGTTGTAGCACATGTGCTAGTTTCCACCTGTAGTCCCTGGGCAGGCTGATGTCAACACATTTAATTTAATAAACACATTTATCCTAAAACCAACATTCAAATGAGCATTAAAATGATCCCACCCTTCATTAATCCTCAGCATTCATTTACTAATACACTCCCACATACACATCAATTACTATACATTATGTGAGCATGTTTGTTTTAAAAGAAGCCATTTTTTGGCTCGATATGATTTGTTTTGACTTGTAGGCTACTGTTGTGAAAAACAAAAAATAAACTACTTACAAAGAGAAGCATTTTTCATTTGCATGCATAGTTATTTAAAAACGCAATTTTCTAATTTTGCAGTTGATGAATGTTAATAGCAAAGACTAAAGGTGAAAAAACAACATGAGGATATTTATGTGTGGGACTTAATTTGATTTAACATCACACTGCATTATTAGTTGTTTTAAATAACTGACTTTTTTTAAATAATTTATGGTAGGCCTATCATATTAATTATTATTCAGAAGATGATCCTCATATCAATCACCGTGGTTACAGCTTGTAGCTATAACCTTTGTAGCCTTTACTGAGACTACCTTTTCAAAATTAAGAAGGGGCTATGAAGCCTTTTAAGCAGATTTTTGATGAGGTTTTTGTTCACAGAGATATATAGCTTTGTATGGGTATGTGTACACAAACATGTGTTTTGGCATTTTTGGTACACTTCTACCTCAGCCTACTGCACACAGACACAAGTACTTTTGCATAAACTGCTAAAATAGAGATCAGAATGTGGTGCCATACCAACAATCTCATTCAACCATTTCACAAAATGAGGAGTTTCATTCATTCATTCATTCATTCATTCATTTCATTTATTTGTATAGCACAAGTAAACACAACAGAAGTTGACCACTGTGCTTCACATAACAAGAGTTAGGAAAGATAATAGAATAAAACATCCTTCAGACAGCAGAAAACATAAATAAAAATAAGAATTTAGAGAAATGCATGCTCCAAGAGATAAAACTTTAGTTTGAGTTTAAACTCATATAAAGAGGACAGCGATCTCAAGGAGACGGGGAGGCTATTCTACAGCCTGGGACCAACAACAGCGAAGGCTCCGTCTCCTCTTGACTTTAGACGCGAGCGTGGCTGGGACAGGTTATAGTTGCTCGTGGAGTTGGTGGTGACATGGGTCAGAGGGTATCAGACGTCATAAATGATGAACCAATCAATCGGCTCTGCTCCTATAGGCAGCTTGGTGTGTATATACAACACCTTTGGCTGGAAGGCCCGTGTTGAAAGTGTGTCTTATCATTTAGAGCAGACACTCACAGTGAATCAGAGGGTTTATGTTATACAAGGCTGCATTACAGAGCATTTTAATATGTCAGCAATATCTACAAACATCTCATTTAAAGCTTACTATTCAGGGAGCACAGATATTATGCTCTGATCAATCTTTATTCTCCATGCCAAGCTCTTATCCTCTGGCAGAAGAAATGGGTACCCTAATGTAAACTAAATAATTCTAAACTATAGCCCTAATTTGGACCTACCTCAATTAAAACTTTAAATAATGTTGCTTGAGGCTGCAGGGAATAGCTTCATGATATGATGCATATAGGGTTGTGTGCTCACTGTTTGTGAAAGATGAGCAATAGATTGTGGCTGTGTGATGTGCTTCAATCTGACTACATATCACTTTGTTTATTTGTTTTATCGTAAGTATGTCATCTGTATGATAAAACAATATGTCAAGTATTATTTGTGAAGCATTTGAACTCAAGGCAAATATCCCTCTGGGGACAATAAAGTATAGCTTGCAAAATGGTCCCTATGATAGGTGAAAATTAAAACGTAGGACTATAGCAAACACATCGTTGGAAAGGTCTCCTGGAGAGTAACATATGTCAGTCTGGAGAGCATACATTACTCCTGCTTTGAAATATTGACCTCTGAACCTTGAAGCCAGTACATGTATGAAGGCCTGTCATTTAGCAACAGAAGGTGCTACACACATAAAACCAGCTGCTATAGAAAGCTCTGGACCTCAGCTGTCATGTAGATATGGTCACCAAAGTTTATCCACTGTAAGCACTGTCAAATATGGTAATAAGCTATTTTCACCTATTTAACGATTCTATTTTTAAACTCTGATGACACCAGTGTGTTCCCCATCCCAGAAAAATCCCAGGGTGTATCCGAAATTCTACACATCCAACTTCTACTTATGAGAAATATACCAATATATTTAAAAACTACAACTCCCACTATAGACACGTCCCAGAATCTGTTACAAAGCTTGAGCCCTTGTAGTTCTTCCGGGGTGGGTGGGAGGATGTGTTCGGCTCCTCTTTCTGCTGTCTGCCGTGACTGGGCTTCATTCTGTTTCAGATTGATGCCGCCCGCCGGCTGGCCGAGAACACAATACATGAGACAAATACATGAAACTGTATTTTATTATTGATGCTATCTTTATTGTTTAACTCCTCAAATACAACATAAGAAAAAAACATCAATGTTACGAATATTATGTATTTGTATCTTTTCTATCCGCCGAGCGGTAATTACGACGTCACTTCCGGAGTCTTCAGCTGATTTCTTTTAAACGTTATTACGATGCATAACTTACTGGAACAAAACTGAGCAACGTGTTGTTGCTGGGGACAAAACTACTGATTATATATATTTATTACATGGCTTGCTTATATTCTAATGTACAATGCGGTCTGTTATTTTCTTGATAACAGACCGTTGCTATGTATAACACACCGTTGCCATGCATAGCAGAGCGTTGCCATGGACGCAGTTCTGTTCCCTCCGGAAGAGAGCTATCAATCGATCCGCTAGAAGAAGATTGGCGTCGGGGACCTAATCACCCCATCGTTGTTGTATTCTCTATAACAACGCTCTACATGATCCCTTACGTACATTGAAGCGATATAGCCCCGCTGATCACCGTCTGATTCTGTGAATGAATGCCCGCATTGCATCGTGGGATATCCGCTTTGAATGCGCCCAGCTCGGCTCATATCGTAGCTTACTGTTCTGTCTTATTTACTATAATATTTCACCGGTAATAAGACCGAAATAATATTATTAAAATAAAGAAATGCATACCATGATAACAGCTAAATACATGTTGAAAGATGTAGCGTTATAGTTTTAAAAATATCAATAAAAAACAAAGCAATCCAGCTTCCCTGGCCGAAATAGACCGAAATAATAACATTAAAAGAAATACATATAAACCGTGATAAGATCTGGTGAATAAATGTTGATTAAAACAGCGATTATTGGGCTAAAAATACCAATAATATCAAAGCTGTATCCAGCTTCTCTGCTGCAGCCGAGTGGCAGAAAGTTTCGTGCTGTGATTACGTAAGATGCTTCTCATTGAAATACATTAGTATAAAAAACGTGACCCCAACACGAAAATCTTCACAATTACGTAACGGTATCACGTTCTAATAGATTTAATTTCGTAATGCCATCACGAACTGACGTGAGACTGGGTTGGTTTGTGTGTGTGTGAGAGAGTTTGCGTGAACCTGTAAGCAAGCAATGATCATTTTAGGGCTGAAAAAAGGCATCTTTTGAAGGATGCATTTCATGTGTCCTTGAATAAAAACATTGTCTCCTGCATTTGCTGTAAACTGGTGCTTATCATTTCAAATGGTTTGTGGGACATGGTGGCCCTGAAGACTGGTCTCCCACTATGGACATCCCACAGGCTCCGGGTGGATTCCCCTTTGGACCGGTGCACACCAGCCAAGTGTGAAGTCCCATGTATGTTCGACTCTCTTGAGCATCCACATCACTCCATCCTGAGATTGAACACCTCCCGTGTAGGTTTGTCATTTCCTGAATCAGCTGGATCAAGTCAAGAGTGAAGAAAAGGTCGAAAGAGGCATCACGCCGGTCGGTGGTTGAATGTTGCGCAGCGTCTCAGTATTAGATGGAGACCAGACTTGCCAATTCTTCACTGTCCATTCAAGGTTGGGATGGACAGGATCTTCAGTGTCCTCTCCACTTTCAGAGGAAGGATTAGAGGCACTCACAGAATTGGAGGACACCAGTGACCATTTTGTCAGACTCCAGAAACTTGTGTCATCTTCAGATGAGTCCTGCAGTTGGCTGGAAGATAAAGGCTCCTTCTCTTTGCTCCAGGTCTTTCTCCTTCTCTAGAGCCAGGTGCATCAACACACTAATAGTTGGTTTTCTTTACAACAAATGCAGGAGACAATGTTTTTATTCAAACACGTCTTCAAAGACAGATGAAATGCATCCTTCAAAAGACGCCCTTTTTTCACCCAGATTTACACAAACTCTCACACACAGACACGCATGCATGCACACACACACACACACACACACACACACACACACACACACACACACACACACACGGCTCCATAATATAACTGGCAAAAGTATACCCTTAGTATGCCCTTTTTTCACACAGATTTACACAAACTCTCTCACACACAGACATGCATACATGCACGCACACACACACCAACCCGGTCTCACGCCAGGTCGTGAAACAGTCACGTTATTTTGATTCATAAATTCGTGTACAGGTTACGATTTAAACATTTTTTTCGTGTATATGCAACGACTTTTGAACGTGTACAGGTCACGCTTTTCGAACATGCTCTGGGGGACGCGACAACGGAGAAATGAGGCGCCACACGCCGGCCACAACAACGGAACGGGCTGCGCGCGATCCCGGTCTCCGGGGTGAAAGTCCTGTGTTTTCTGACCCTAACCCTCCACCACCCCGACCAACCTCCCTACGCGGACTTTCGCCTTATCAACTACTCGCTACCGTCAGCGTTCTGGGATCACGAAATATGCTTCCCATTAAAATGCATTGCTTTCAATTTCGTAATCGCCACACGAAAAAAAGGCATTTACGTAACCTGTCCACGACTTAATAGATTACAATAACTTGACTATATAACGACCTGGCATGAGACTGGGCTGCACACACACACACACACACACACATACACACACACACACACACACACACACACGCATACATACACACACACACACATACACACACCCACCAGCACACACAAATATACACATATACACACACACACACACACACACACACACACACACACACACACACACACACTCACACACACGCGCGTGCATGCGCACACACACACACACACACACACACACACACACACACACACACACACACACAGCTCCATAATATAACTATAATTAATCGGCCTACAAGGGCAAAATGGTTGAATCTGGTGAAATACTGTAAAAATGTCAAATATGACTAGTTTTCCTCCAAATGAAATGCTGACATTACAGAATGCATAGTTTTATACTGTAAATGCAGTGAGATCAAAACATGTGGTTAGAATGGAAGTCAATGGGGCCATTTTTGCCTCGAAGGTGTCCAGAGGGAGTATCTGGAACTACATAAAAAATACTAATGCAATCAAATCAGTTTTGTTGCTTATCTTTGACATATCCAAGCCTCTAAGCCCCATCTACATATTATTCATTATATGGGAAAAAAATCATTTTTTGTGGGTTTTTTTTTATAAATAATGACATACTTCAAATACATAAACTGGCATTTAAAGGGTTAAAATCCTGAAAATGATTGAATGTTTGGTGGTTTTGATTAGGTTAGAAGTTGTTTAAGTGATTTATGAAAAAAAAGCATAAAAACATATTGATATATGATGATTTAATAACAGTTTTTGTGTGCGTGAACATTTTTGCCACAAAGTTGTCCAAAGGGTACAAAATGAATCATTTAAGTATAAAAGACATGTAAGAGTAAAAAACACTGGATTTAAAAAAATTCGCTGAAAAGAGAGTTTCCTACAAAATTTCATGCCATAAGCAATAACACAGCAAAAATGATCACAAAATGAAAAAAAAAACTTGAGAAAAATGTACAAAAATGACCGAGGAGGGCATGAGCCTTCTTGCCTGTGCTGGACTACCTGCACTCCAACACTTTCTTCGGGGAGATCATGGCCCCGGACCCCTCTAGGGTTGGAGGTCCACCATATGCTTCTCACCTGTTTTACCCCTGATTAGTTTGCGTGTCTGCAGTGGAAATTAAATCTCATATTATTTAAATTTGATTCACACACAAAACATTAACATTTTTGACATTATAAAATTATTCTCTCAAGTCTTGGCGATCAGCCCCTATATTATACAATAAGACATATATTTCTTATACATACTATTGTACTATTCTTTGTGGTAGAATTTATCATCATAATAAACGTAATTATTTCCTGGATTTTGTATCACCATAGTCCCTGTAAAACGTCTGCGCTAAAAGGAAGGGGGACGTCATTTAATGTTGGCTACTGACTACAACCACATCGCGCATTGTGAAGTTATTTTATGAATGAAATATACACATAACATATCTCAGGGACAATTCAGGGACGTTTTTGAATCCGGGACTTTGGTATGAAGTTTTATGTCAGCGTTTTGGATGACCCTCTTTCTCAGGTGTCCAAAGGATGTTGACGGTTGCCAGAGTCGATTTTGAATTTCATCATCCAAGGTGTAGTTTTCTGAGATGATGCTGCCGAGGTACTTGAAGGTAGGAACAATGGCCAGTTGTTGTCCCTCTATTGTAAAAGATGTTGGGTGAGGTCGGTTGACGGTACTCCACTGGCAAATTATTTCAGTCTTATGGTTGTTGATGGTCAATCCCATTCTTCTATACAGTGTTACAGCTGCTAGGAGGGTGTTCTGTAGGGCCTTTGGAGTGTGAGTGACCAGGGAACAGTCATCGGCATATTGAAGTTCCACAACCTCCTCTGAAGTAAGCTTTGTGGTAGCCTGTAGCCTTCTGATGTTGAAAATGTTGACATCCAGGCGGAAATCAATGGTGACTCCAGTCTTCTTCTCTATTCCTCTGCATAATAGTGTAGTAAGACCAATGAGGAAGCTATTGAAAAGAGCTGGGGCCAGCACGCAGCCCTGGCTGACTCCAGTCTGAACGGTGAACGGTTTAGAGCTCTTGCCTCCCACAACCACCCAGGTCATCATTCCAGAATTAAACTGTGCTCATGCTCCAGAATTAGAAGAACGAAAGCCATGAACAGGTTTTTGGTGCTGCTCCCGACATTTTTCCTGCAGTTGGCGTGTCACAAAGTCAAAGTCAAAGTCAACAGTCCCTGTATCCTTCCTGGGATGTTATCGGGTCCAGGGGCCTGTTTCACAAAACCAAGATAAGGGATTAAGCCGGGATTTCCTGGTTATCCTGGATGAATTTAGCCTTGACTCGGTTTCACAAAAGCAGAGGCACATAAATCACCATGGAGATTTATTCTGTGCAGCTAGCCTGGTCCTGACCAGGCTAACAGCCAGGATTTATTTAATCCTGGAACCTTTTCTGTTCACTCAGCAGTGGTTTTACCCTTTTGTTATCAGCCTGGATTAAAATACAACAGGTGAATATTGCTGTTCATTTAAGTCCTGTTATTATTTAAAGTTGTGATCATTATTTCTTTTGTAATTATAATTTTGTCATTGTTACTGTTATATTGCTGTATGAAGACTGCTGTTCATATTGTTGTAAGAAGTTTGATGAATATATTCTGGCTGTTGTTGAGATAATTAGAAAAGGCTGATAAAATTTCAAATGAGTTTTAAATGAAGTATGTTACTGCATTGTATTTGGCATTCTTAGCACACAATTTGTGTTGTCCAGGAAACTGGGATTATAATTTGGGAGGATTGTACAATTTTAAGAACATATCGTAATTGTACAATCCTCCCAAATGATAGTCTTAGTTCACTGGACCAGTAACTATCTAGTGATGTAGGCTACTGTACATTCATGTAACAACAGGGAGAGGACACCTTAATGGTTTTTGACCTTATATTTTGCCTGGGGGGAAATAACTGATGAATATACTCTGTTCCATTCATGTTTATAGTGTGCATGGAATTTATCACTTAATTATCTTTATAGTTTCTAGATTTTAGAGTCCAATTTCTTCAGTGTCTTTATTTTCTATGTCCATATATACCAGGGAGCAAGGCATATAATATGTAGAGAAGGAAACTCATCCTCTATAAAAAATAAAAAAACGCGTGGACAGATAGTGGACAGACTAAATGATAGTCTAACAATATACATTTATGAACTACTGGTCTTAAATGAAACCATTCAATGTGTCACTTGTCATTTGCAAAAACGAACACCTGTACACTTTGCATTAAAAGCGAGTAGTGGAAGTTAATATGGCTCAGGAAATTAATATTTTAGCCAATGAGAGAGAGGGAGGAACAGAGTGAAAACGATATTTACGCTTCATATTCTAGCGTTATGGAAAATGGAACTTCATGGTAAATTTCCTGAGTAACATTATCTTCTGCTTACTTTTAAGGCAAAGAGTACAATTGTTAATTTGTGCAAATGATTAGTAGCCTAATCCTTGAATGGTCTGATTATGATGGTTTCCATTCAGAGCAGAGGTCAGTTAATGTATATATTTATTCTGCTTATGCATTCAGTCGGTCCGTGATCGTCTGCTGCTTTCTCTCTGTTTCAGTACAGCGGCCGTGTTATTTTCTTTTTATTTAAATAATGTGTTTCACGTCATCATACTTCCATAAGAAGCTGCTGCTCTCTCTGTATAAAGTATGAACAATGTTTATTCTCCATTTTGGCATCAGGAAATCTGTGCTCGACCTCGCGGTCTTTTGAGGAAATCCGTGGACGCGCATCTATCTAAATTAGTTCAGCCTGGCTCGACCTAGTCTCTCCTCCTCAGCTCCTAGTCTCTCCTCCTCAGCTCCTAGTCTCTCCTCCTCAGCTCCTTGTCTCTCCTCCTCAGCTCCTAGTCTCTCCTCCTCAGCTCCTAGTCTCTCCTCCTCAGCTCCTTGTCTCTCCTCCTCAGCTCCTAGTCTCTCCTCCTCAGCTCCTAGTCTCTCCTCCTCAGCTCCTAGTCTCTCCTCCTCAGCTCCTTGTCTCTCCTCCTCAGCTCCTAGTCTCTCCTCCTCAGCTCCTTGTCTCTCCTCCTCAGCTCCTAGTCTCTCCTCCTCAGCTCCTAGTCTCTCCTCCTCAGCTCCTAGTATCTCCTCCTCAGCTCCTTGTCTCTCCTCCTCAGCTCCTAGTCTCTCCTCCTCAGCCCCTAGTCTCTCCTCCTCAGCTCCTAGTCGCTCCTCCTCAGCTCCTAGTCTCTCCTCCTCAGCTCCTAGTCTCTCCTCCTCAGCTCCTTGTCTCTCCTCCTCAGCTCCTAGTCTCTCCTCCTCAGCTCCTTGTCTCTCCTCCTCAGCTCCTTGTCTCTCCTCCTCAGCTCCTAGTCTCTCCTCCTCAGCTCCTAGTCTCTCCTCCTCAGCTCCTAGTCTCTCCTCCTCAGCTCCTTGTCTCTCCTCCTCAGCTCCTAGTCTCTCCTCCTCAGCTCCTAGTCTCTCCTCCTCAGCTCCTAGTCTCTCCTCCTCAGCTCCTTGTCTCTCCTCCTCCTCTAGTCTCTCCTCCTCAGCTCCCTGTCTCTCCTCCTCAGCTCCTTGTCTCTCCTCCTCAGCTCCTAGTCTCTCCTCCTCAGCTCCTTGTCTCTCCTCCTCAGCTCCTTGTCTCTCCTCCTCAGCTCCTAGTCTCTCCTCCTCAGCTCCTAGTCTCTCCTCCTCAGCTCCTTGTCTCTCCTCCTCAGCTCCTAGTCTCTCCTCCTCAGCTCCTAGTCTCTCCTCCTCAGCTCCTTGTCTCTCCTCCTCAGCTCCTAGTCTCTCCTCCTCAGCTCCTAGTCTCTCCTCCTCAGCTCCTTGTCTCTCCTCCTCAGCTCCTAGTCTCTCCTCCTCAGCTCCTAGTCTCTCCTCCTCAGCTCCTAGTCTCTCCTCCTCAGCTCCTTGTCTCTCCTCCTCAGCTCCTAGTCTCTCCTCCTCAGCTCCTAGTCTCTCCTCCTCAGCCTGGCTTGGCCTTTGTGAAACGCACCAAGCCAGGATGCACAGATCAGACTAGGTCAAGCCTCGCTTTATCAGTTATCCTGGATTTATATATTCTGCTTTTGTGAAACAGGCCCCTGGTGCTTTATTTTTCATAATAATTTAGTTAGTATAGTTAGAGTTAGCTAAGGCTAGCTCTAATGTTACCGTTAGAGAAATGGATACATTGGCAAGGATTTATGAACATTTCAAAAGCACATTTCCCAGCAACAGAACGAACAGTAGACACTTATACATTCCTTCATTTACTGTGCTATCTTGCGCTACATCGTTAATAGAAACAAACGCTTCTTTCGGCCGGTTGTTGAATTGGTGTGCAAGGACTAACATCTGCGCGTGTGAAATATAATTTGCTTGTGAGCATGTTTTATCGCACTCTGTGACATAAACCTGACACCATACCAATCACAACAATTTCTACAATAGATGCAGCATTTAAACTTCCGCCATTTCGCCACCCTTTATCAGATTGTAATAAATCTTATTTACGAAGCAATACGTACATTCCGGTCTTTGTGCCAGATGTCTCCATCAAGTTTACGCAGGATTGCTTAAAGACCACTTGAGTTATGGTCAATTCCGTGCTAAGCACCGCCTTCTGCAAAATTCTTTTATTGATGGTCCAAGAGGCTTTTTTGTAAATCGCATTGAGCTGGATATATGTGAGAAAATTAAAGTCAATCAGACAGTCGTGGAGTCAAATTTGTTGAAAACTATTTACACATCATTTCTAGTGTCATGTTTCTAGCGGACAAGAATAAAAATGACAACGAATAAAAAATAATGAACCAGCACAAACTCATTAGGGTTTAATCCCTTCGCGGTTTGAATCCTCATAATAACAACAACAACTTGTTTGTTTGCATTTTTTTTGCCAGAGCCTCTATATTGGGATCCTGCTGTGCCATCACAGTTGTCTCATTGAAGTTAATGAGGGGGCTGTGTTTTCTGACACAGAGCTATCGTCTGAACATGGGCTTCTGGTGATAGCTCCTACTTATGGTAATCTAAATGTGAAACAGTCTAGTGTACCTTAGACAACAGTTGCTACCTTTTGGAAGACATGATAGAAACTACAGTGTGATGCTACAGTAAGTGGGAAAAGTGCTGGAGTGATGTGTTACTGTGTCATATGATACAGTGAACTCAGGTCTCTCTCTGTCACTCTCTGTGCCCCTCGGTCTTGTTTTATCTATCTCTCTGACTCACCCTGTTCCTCTCTTGCCATCTAATTCTCTCATAACAAATCACACACACACACACACACACACACACACACACACACACACACACACACACACACACACACACACACATTGGATGCCAGTATTGTACACAGCTTAGTCAGCCCACTCTCTCTGGTGGTAACAGGGTGTCTCACACTGGGCCTTGGCTGGCAGACTGAGACATGTGGAGGAAAACACACACACACACACACACACACACACACACACACACACACATTTGAACTCACTCACCCCCTGCAATGCACAGATGGACACATGGACAGGCCTTCAATGACCAACAGTCTCCAAGGACAAACTGATCCCCATTCCCAGCCATGATCATACGCACGCATGCGCGCGCACACACACACACACACACACACACACACACACACACACACACACACACACACACACACAAGCCCCAAACATAGACTCGCTTACACCCGCTCACCAAGTGGGTTGATTAGGGTCATAGTGTGTTCGTGTGTATAGGTCCTTTACAGATGGCCATTAGGAGACATGAGGGGACATGGCATCATTAATAAAACAGCCAACAGCCTGCTCCCAGGGCCTGGGTTCACCATTAAGCCTGACGCACGCATTTCACCCACGTCACTTTAGCTGACAACTCCACGTGGGATTTAGATGTCTAACATTAAAACACATTCTCTGCCACACACACACACACACACACACACACACACACACACACACACCGACACAGACACTAACACACATCACATCACACTCCCGCAGGCAGCAGATGGTATGGTGGGCATCAGGTACAGTAGCATCCTCCTGACACACCAAACAGCTGTTACCATTACAGCATGCTAATTGCCATCAATCAAGACAGCACCTCTGTGCATGCATAGGCAGGGCTTATACTGTGTGTGTGTGTGTGTGTGTGTGTGCGTGTGCGTGTGTGTGTAAGAGTGCAACAGAAATAGAGAAGGCAAACAGAGTTTTTCCCCTCATTATAAAAACCCGAAATTATGTCCTCTCCCCTCATTTTCTGGAGGAAAAAAACAGTGTGAATAATGAAGACAACAGGAACAGAGACAACAAGATTCATATCGTTGCATCTCTTTACTTTGCTCATTAGTGTCTGTCTGCGTGTGTGTGTGTGTGTGTGTGTGGCCAGTGTTACATTTTTTTTATTAAAGTGAGTTTGTGGAAGCACACTGCAAAGTAGTATTTTTCAGCAAGTTGCTGCACATAGTTTGATAGATTGATTTGTGCAGGCTGAGTGGGATCGATGGTCAAAACGAGCCTGTCGATGCAGGTCAGACTCTACATGGCCATATTGACCATATTGACTTACTTTACTGATGCAAACAAGCAAAACTCTGGTTCAATAGTCCCTCATACTTTAGAGGCTGTTGGACAAGAGCTATGCAACACAACAAAATTCATTATTTTCCTCACTCACCTTTTAGTTTGTTACTACTTTACCATTTATTATACATGGACTTTAGAGACTTGATGCAATTCCCAGCACTTCACACACAAAGACTGTTATTAGAACATATTGGGCAAAACTATAAAACAGTAGTTATGATAGACTCAATCACAGTGTGTTGATCATGATAGACGCAACCAAAATGCATACTGCCAGCTGCTGCTCATGATAACAGTATAACAGAGGTGACAAGCCGTTACAATATCTGACCGCTTTGGGTAGTGCAAAACATATGACAGAGCGCACCTGCATCACTTTTGGGGTATCATAGGCAATTTAACTTCAAAAAGCTTTGTCACGTAACAGCTAGTTAAATAAAGACCAGTCAAACCATAAAGCTGTGCCCCAATCCCAAGTTTGAGTGTGTAATGTGGACCCGACGGGCCAGCCTGGGTTCTGACAGATATATAGAATATGGTAGTACAGCTAGTATAACACACTGTATACAAGCAGTGTAGAATTAAAACTCATCAAAAACTATTTTATGTAAAACTATTTCAATATCATAATTTCAAACAATAATCTACTGTAAAACTACAAATTGCTCTTTGGTTGACCTGGTTACAACTTGTAGAAAAATACACACTGCAATCAGGGTTCACAAGTAGACATTGTTTTCTTTACAAGAATAAAATTTCTACAAGAATAATGAACTTTTGGATGTGCTACAAAATCTTTTGTGAAAAGCTTGGGTAGCAGGTGTCCTGACATCACGCAACAATCCTTTCAAAACTATACTGTAAATATAATGCAAAAGATTCTGTAATAACAAAGGAGTAGCCCCAACAAGCTGTTGATATCAATGTCTGAAATTCATCCTTTCCTGGAAGTTCTCACTTGCTGCAACTTCCTCTTCCTGCTTCTCTCTTTTCTCCAGCCATCTTTCTGCCAAATACTTCCTCACTAGTTGCCAATCCTGACCTCTTGATTGAGAATTTCACCCTGCAGAATCAATACTCTAATCTTCCTCCTCGGCCCACAGTAGATAAGTCTGTCTAGTCTTTCTGCTGCCCTGCTCCACTCAGAGCCCAGCTTGGTGTCCGTCATCTTCAAGATAGGTCAAGCTTCTCCTCCCCACCCAAAGGACATACCATCATGAAAGATGGCTGGGTGGAAGCTTGGATGATGGCTGTTATGATAAACTGTAATACACACACAAGGATTGGGTTATATGGCCATGGCTATTCTTTTACAAGACTATGGAGGATGGAGGGTTGCAGAGTTGATCTTGATATTAATATTAATTTAATCTCTGTGTGTTCAGTAGGCATGATCTCACAGGCTAGTGTATGAGCATGTGCTTTGGTGTGTAGCATATTGTATAATAATCTTCACCACAAGAAGCATTAAGAAAATTGTTTCTGCTGTTTACTGTCTTTGGTTTCAACAACTGTGCAAATTGACAGCTTAAAGGTCCCAGGGCATGAAAATGTCACTTTATGAGGTTTTTTAACATTAATATGCGTTCCCCCAGCCTGTCTATGGTCCCCCAGTGGCTAGAAATGGTGATAGGTGTAAACCGAGCCCTGGGGATCCTGCTCTGCCTTTGAGAAAATGAAAGCTCAGATGGGCCAATCAGGAATGTTCTCCTTATGAGGTCATAAGGAGCAAGGTTACCTCCCCTTCCTCTGCTTTGCCCACCCAGAGAATTTGGCCCACCCATGAGAGAGAGAGAGAGAGACATGGCTTTCAAACGAGCAAAGAGGCAGTTGGTCAAGGCCACACCCCCACCCTCCACCTTGCCCCCCTCTCTCCTCTTCAATAGCATTTAAAGCTACAGACACAGAAATGGCACATCCTAAGGAAAGCTCATTGTGGGACTGGCTCTAGTAGCTGTAATTCTGCACCAAGGCTGAATTTCGGGATACAGTATTAGGGGACCACTAAGGCCTATATAAAAGAGACTTCAGATACAGTATTAGGGGACCACTAAGGCCTATATAAAAGAGACTTCAGATACAGTATTAGGGGACCACTAAGGCCTATATAAAAGAGACTTCAGATACAGTATTAGGGGACCACTAAGGCCTATATAAAAGAGACTTCAGATACAGTATTAGGGGACCACTAAGGTCTATATAAAAGAGACTTCAGATACTGTATTAGGGGACCACTAAGGTCTATATAAAAGAGACTTCAGATACAGTATTAGGGGACCACTAAGGCCTATATAAAAGAGACTTCAGATACAGTATTAGGGGACCACTAAGGTCTATATAAAAGAGACTTCAGATACTGTATTAGGGGACCACTAAGGTCTATATAAAAGAGACTTCAGATACAGTATTAGGGGACCACTAAGGCCTATATAAAAGCATCCAAAAAGCAGCATGTCATGGGACCTTTAAAGTTGAATGAAGGAGACCTTTGCTGCAAGGGCAGAAACATGGTCTGCACAAGTATGCAAACACACATAACTTGTGGCCTAGCTGGCACAAAAGATGAACATACTCAACATGCTCTCTTATTATTTTATTTTTATTTATTTATTTAACCTTTATTTAACCAGGAAGAATCTCTTTTTCAAGAGTGTCCTGGCCAAGGCTGGTGGCAGTACAACCACACAGTACATGCAAATACAAAATACACAAAAACACTAAAAACATAAAACAACTGAAACAGCAAATCCCTCAAAGTCAACCAGAATCCTAAACACATCAGGTAAAACATCTACAGCCAGATGTGGCTGCCTCCAAGTCAAACAACATCCTCTTTAAAGCTACCAGTGAGACTAGTTCAGTAAGTTTCATGGATTTCTGTAACTTGTTCCAAGCAGAGGGAGCAGCAAACTGAAATGCCTTTTCCCCAGCTCAGTTCTAACCTTTGGAACAGACAGAAAGAAAAGATCCTGGGAACGAAGATTGTAAGTCCCGGTACTGTTTACATTGATATAGGTCAGAAGGTAGGATGGAAGGAGACCTAGAATAGCCTTCTAAAACATGCGCTCTTACACACCAGTGGAGGTAACAAATGTTAATCCTCAAGGTGGCAATATAAACAGTAGTAAACAAACATGATGTCTGTTGAGGAAAGTGTACTGCTGTACTTACTGCACAGAAGGAAAAAAAAAATAAGATTGGATGTTCAACCAATAATTTGCTCAAGGAGGATGGACGGACACTTTATCTCTCTTGTTCAACCCATGTGTTTTGATGAGGAGAAATACTTAAAAAATAAAAAATTTCAAGGAGTCAAGGACTCTGATGAAGATGTAACCTTACATCCAAACGTTAGTCACTGTTATGCACCTTAAGAAATGAAACCATTAAGTAAGAAGACATCTGTGTTGCACCGGCAAATTCTTTGTTATTTTATACTGTTGTGTAAAAAACAACAAAATAATAATGCAATGCAACCTTGGCTGGATTGTTGTGGTCTGCAGAAGCGCAGCGAACCCTCCATTTTACCGAAATACTTAACTTCTTCATTGTCAAATCTTTATTAAAGAGACCCTATTATACTCATTTTCAGCGTCATATTTTTACTCTAGTCAAGTCAACTTTATTGTCAATTAATACTGCAATATGTGCCAGACATACAGATAAATTGAAAATGTTTCTCTCCAACCCACGGTGCAACAAGGACACATAAAACAAGTATAATACAAAAGATAAGAAATATATACAAAAATAAAGATAAAAAATATAGGTCATATATAAAATTAAAAATTAAAAAGATAAGTAATATGTACAAATAAGATACAGAAAGATAAGTAATATATACAATTAAAAAGATAATTCATAATTACAATACAGTAATCAATTCTAAATAGTGCAAATGTAAGTCATTCCTGATTGCCTGGGGATTGTTTGCCAGCCTGGTGGAACAGGCTTGGAGGCTCCGGTACCGTGTCCCAGATGGCAAGAGGCTGGACACTCTTGGGGTCTACTAGAATAGGTTTACATGCTTTGATGTTCAAAAAACACATTACATTTCTCATACTGCCTATGGAACTTTTTCACAGCAGACATGTTGACTTGTCATAGTAGGAAAAGCACAGCTGTGATTGATAACCTTAACGATGGCTCAGTTCCATCAAGTGTCCCAGTAAGATATTTCAGTGAGTCAACATGCACAATACCAGGACCTCTCCTAAGTGGAATGCAGCCATCAGTAATGGTGTAATACCAGGGTCTCTCCTAAGTGGAATGCAGCCATCAGTAATGGTTTAATACCAGGGTCTCTCCTAAGTGGAATGCAGCCATCAGTAATGGTTTAATACCAGGGTCTCTCCTAAGTGGAATGCAGCCATCATTAATGGTTTAATACCAGGACCTCTCCTAAGTGGAATGCAGCCATCAGTAATGGTTTTGAATACACCTGGGCTGTTCCTGCTATGACATGTCAACATATCTGCCGTGAAAAAGCTCTATTGCTGCAGCACCTCCACCTAAAACCCTCTGTCTGAGCTCTTGGCCCACCTCCCTAAAAAGCCCAGTCTGATCTGATTGGTGAGCTGACCCACTCTCTTGTGATTGGTCAACCAAATTCAAACAAGCCACTGGGCGGGCTGTGCTTGCTCAGGCAGCAGCTGTGGGCAGCACGTGAAAAACTGGGTTTGCATTCTCAATCAGTGACATCACTAACTGAGGATTTTCAACCAGGAATGTGGGCGAGGCGTTTCAGGCAGTTGAGAAAAATTGCTGTCTGTGGGATAAAGCTCCATTTGGAGTGAAATATGTTTTTGTACTTTATACATCTGTACACAAAAAATGATATAACACACTAGAAGACAAGAAAAGGTATAATAGGGCTCTTTAAAATAATAGATTTTCTAATTAGTGCAAACAAAAAATGCACATAACATATAATAGTTCATTTGTCATTGCTTTCCAAATTGACACGTATAACCGATGATGTAAATGATTTAAGTTAAGTCTAGGTAACTAAAACTTCTTAATTAAGGCTAGGGAAAGATGGAGGTCACAGTTTAAAGAACATGTCGGTTGGTTGGTGTTAAAACCTCTCTTAGCAGTGCCATAACAATTTCACACTACTTTCATCTTGGTTTCTTTCTCTTGTTTTGCACGACCACAAGTTTTTGCTCCTCAGGAAACCGTAAACAAAGGTCATCTGAAGTGGTTGAACGAAGAACCATGCTGTGGTCTTTCTGGGGAGGAACTGGTACTACTGCAACTTTTAGTATACTTATTAAACTTCTGGCACTACTACTACTGCTGAGTATTGGCAAATAGGTTTTATTTAATTTTTAACTTCTGCCCTAATGCTTATGTTTATACAACATGCACGCACACACACACACGCACAGAGTCATACATACAGTCAGTCAGGTGCATACAGTACAGTAGATACTGTGCTGACTGACTCAATCGTACTGCTAAATTACCAACTTCTAGTTTAGAGGAGACAAACTTTCTGACTTAGCGACACTGTTCTCCACATTTCCTGACTGAATAACAACTCCAGTCTGTAATACTGTGCTATATGTCACCTCTGTATTTCCATATTATTGAACTGATTATTATTAGTAATATATATTTTTTTTACAATGAATTAGTTGTAGGGACATTGTTTGAATAAGTACTTTTTCACATTTGTATCTCTTGGCCTTTATCAGATGACATCACATGATGCCTTCGTGCCCTCCCTTGCTGACTGATTTAATGCTGAGCTCTGCTGTTTTCTGAAGGAGATTTCAATGTAAGACACGGCATGGCTACTGCAGTGTACACAAGTGTAAATCGCTGAGTCGCTGGGTTCCCTCTACTGCTGATATTCCTGTTTGTCATTTACCCAGAGGCTTTTGTTTGCCTCGCCCGTTTACTCAGCAAACGAAGTGTAGGACTCAAACTTCAAAGAGATCTCTCTCCTTCTCGCTACTTCTCATCCAGCCTCGTTTGCATATTTCAACTTGCTCCCTGCCTCGTCGAATATTGACTCTGCAAACAGTTTGAGGATCCCCACATCCACCAGCGCCCCTGCTCTTTATTGATGCTAATAGCTAGTAGGGTTAGAGTGATATAGGCATTTGAATATTCATACTTTAGGCTATAGTTTTGGATATTAAATCCACACTTGTAACTTTTGAAAGACAAAATTACACAATTGTCCTCTAACAAATCAAAAGTTAAGCAAGAAAACTCTCCATTGCTCACTTGCAGCCCCTTACAATGAGGGCTGCAAAAACCCTCTGGTTTGACCCGTAGCTTATGGTGGCTAATGTTAGTGTATGTAAAAGCCTAAATTATGATTTCGATATTAACTTTTATTTTGATGAATTTTGCATAAATGCATTGATAGTTAGAACAAATGAGACTCATTGTAAACTAACAAGTTGTGTTAATTGATCTTGATGCGTGGCATATGGTCACAGCCTTTTGCCAATCAGCTGATTAGAGTAGTAATTGCATCAGCTGGTGTATAAGAGCTGAGCTGTCATTCAGTTGGGGGGGGCCTTTGGTTTGTAGCTATACGTTTTAAGTACCGCTCAGAACAGTTACGTGATTGTGAGTTGAAGTTGTTTTTGTTGTATCTTTTATTTTTTGCTTTGCTGTCAGTGCTTGTACACCACCTGGTAAGGACATTCATTATTTTTATGGAAAAGAAGAAAACACATCAAATTGAAGTTTGAGTGATAAAGGACAATACATGTGATAAACAGAAGCCACAGTGGAGGGATTCTGCTGCTTGTTTAAGCGCGTTGACCAAGGGGCATTCCAAAGGACAAAAGGGATCAAAAACCTTGTCATAAAGTGGCTCCCATATAAACCATACATAGATTATTAACTGTAAAGCATTGTTGTGTAAATAACGTTACTGACTGACACTGGCTTTATGACTCCCCTCTACTTTTGCTACTGACCCGTTGATGTATCAAAGGCCGAGCCCCTTTCATTCCAATGATAGTTGCTCACGTGGTGAATATGATGAAAAAGTATCAGGCTTACTCAAGCTTCAGTGTCTTAAGCGTGATTTATGGTCGCCGTAGCCTACGTAAGTGAAAGCTTGAAGTTTATACTTGTGCGTTGATCTTTTTAAGAGAATAGCAGGGCTGGCGTGTGTGTGTGTTTGTGTGCGTGGAGAGTGATGGTGATTATCTTCAGAGTGAGTAGTGACTCTAGAGTCCTAGTGAGAGAACCAAAGAGTCTCCCCTGTTCTTTCTGACCACGGTGGGAGATCTGGAGCAGGAGAAGTTAACCCTCTCCTTGATCTCACGTTGTTGATGGAGAAGGAGAACCCGGAGAAGTTAACCCTCTCCTTGATCTCACGTTGTTGATGGAGAAGGAGAACCAGGAGAAGTTAACCCTCTCCTTGATCTTGTGTTAATGGAGAAGGAGAACCAGGAGAAGTTAACCCTCTCCTTGATCTCATGGTGTTGATGGAGAAGGAGAACCAGGAGAAGTTAACCCTCTCCTTGATCTCATGGTGTTAATGGAGAAGGAGAACCAAACCACGGCCGAGCGACGTGCGTCAACGCAACGTGTAGTTAAATTTTTCGGGAGGTGCACGTCAGGCTACGGCGTAACGTCCATGTCCCCACGTACATGCGTGCGTAGCCACAGCGTAGATTTCATGCAGAAGCATAAATCAAGCTTTAGAGCATGACCATTAAGTTTGCTGCTGTGCATTAACCCCCCACCCTGTCTTCTGTCAATCTTTGATCCTACTAACAACCTGTACAGTATAGGCTACACTCCAGGTAGATGCTACCTACGGTTATCTCAACATGTTCATTACCAAATGGAGCCGGTTGAAGTTTGAAATAGATGGAATGTCACCGGCTGTAACCACTCGCTGTCTGACTGTACCTTCAGATTGTGTCTCTAGGTGAGCCAGCTGACCTCCTGCTGGCACCCCACATATGAAAAGTACGGGAACAAATTAATTGGACGTAATGGATACATTTAAAAAAAAAAAAACACCGTAACAATGCATTATGTAACAACGCATTATGTAATAAAATGTTAAAATGCAATACATATTCAGTTCATTATGTAATAACATCCACATTATGTAATAATTTACCCCATTTTGTAATAAAAACCTGAACCCAATATGCAATTTTTTTTTTTTTTTGCTTTTGTAATAAATTATTACATCATGCGGTGGGTCTTACAAAATGTGGGGGTTACTCAAAATTGTAATATAGTGCATTATGTAATAAAAAAATAAAAAAGGGATGTCTTCATTCATTTATTATAACAAATAATTGTCATGTTTATTTTATAAATTCTAGCGTAAATCATGCTGACTCAAACTCATTTTTAAAATTATACTATTTGTTCAGTAGATTAGTATAACCTTTCATTGGTCAATACATGTGGTGTACAATGCGGGTGTTATCACACAATGAAGTATAAATGTATTACATTTTTATTCCATAATGCGATGTTACAGGCACATACACATACAGACATTTTGTTTCTTTCTTTTGTGTTTGTGTATGGGCTAAACGTATTTGGTCAGTGTGCATCACATGAGTTTAAATTCAGATTGTGTCCACTTCGCCAAAATCACCTCACAGCTGAGCGCTGCTTCAGGGGGTTTCCTCAGATTTTCCACTGGGCGCCGCTGTTTTGTCCCGTCCTCCACCATGCGCCGTACCATACCGGGAGCGTCTCAGAAGCGGAGCTTCTTGCTGCCCGAATCACAGATTATATTGTCTCTACAAGAACTTTCCAGAACAATCAGGTGTTTATTAAGCTAGTATCTACCTTCCACTCCAGGCAGTTAAACTCCATGTCTTCTCTTTGCTGGTGATGTCCTTAAAATAAGATCTGTGATGTGGTGTTATGTTTTTCCACCTCCAAGATGAATCTCTCCTGTCCATGGTGTAGTAGAGGAGACATATACGATATCGGGGGGGTTGGTAAAATGACTGGATGCTCTCGCTGTGTCACTTCCTCCCCGGCTGTCTGAACGCCTCTCGGCTCGCGTGGAAATAGACCTGGCGCGTATCTTTAGCGGAGGGGAGAGCCGCTTTGCGCACACTTCTGCAATGTGCCGTGGCACGGCCCGGTGGAAAATACGGGTTAGTTACACCATGTTTTAACTTAGTCAGGTGGCCTTATAATGAGTCTTTAAATTCAATGTGACATTATCCAGCAATTACATGTGGCAACACTTGCCATTTTTAGCAAAGTTACACAGTCTAAAAGAAACGTTTGAGCTTAAATAATATTGCTACACATCCATACTTGTGATAGTAATTCTTGTTTAAATAAACACTTTCAGGCATCACTTGTCTTTCTGTAGGTTTATTCAATGATCTGCAGATGGACTCACAGCAACACACGTACATCAAGTGCATGTATGCTCAAATGAGTTATTTATTCCAACTTCAGGGTCCAGTGTCAGCCTATCACAGAGACACACTGGCCCTCATTTATCAACCTAACGTAGAAACCAGCGCAGATATGAGCGCAGAAATCCTCTTACAACAGGCTTCACGTGGGATTCATGAAAAGTTCGTATCGCACCAATCCGAGCGTAAGAACAGTCGTACATTGATAAATGCGGTGGCTGGAAACGATCGTAATTTAAATATCACGCCCCAATATATTCTGGGTTTTGAGGCCTCGCCCCTACAATTTACGACATGGCGAGACGTAATCTGGCTTGAGAAGCGGCACTTTTCAGAGGTGGAGATTGAAACCCTGATATCTCTGGTTCATTTGCACTAACGTGTGTACTATTCGGCAGCCTGAAAACTGGTATTAAAGGCTGTAGAAAGAATGCGGAATGAAAAGAGATCACTGATGCGGTCAACAGTGTTGCCGTAGTAAATCGGACTCCATCTGAAGTTTAGCCTATTTCATTTTTACATCCTTGACACATTTTCTATAGTCCTAATAGTAATATACAGGCTTCTATTGCAATCTATTAGGCCTACATGTAGGTGTACCTATAATTAAATAAACACACGGTAGCGGAGTTTATGCAGTGTCTTTTATTTTACTCGTGTTCGTCGGAACGAGGCAACAGCGGAGGGAGAGCGCGTGTCCTCCACCCCCCCCTGCTGGACCCTGTCTCCTGACAGCAGAGGGGCTGGGAAAACAAGCCAAAATAAACTCGGTCAATGGCAGAAATAAATCATTCACTTGAAAGAGAAGCAAAAACCTGAAGAATAAATAAAAATGTTGTGCATCGTCATGTTTCCTGTATTGAATAATATTGAATATGTGATCAACTGATGACTTCTCCTTCTCCTGTTAAACTGATTATATGCTGCACCGCAAGTCCACACTGACTCGAAAACTTGCGTACACGAGTTCAGACCAGACGTGAGATTTGATCGCAGCATACGCTCACGTCCAAATTGATAAATGCCGAGCTTTGCGTAGGAATCAGCGTACGCCCGTCGTACGCCTGTTTTAGGTCGTACGCACGTTTCATAAATGAGGGCCAGTGTCCCTGAAGTCTTAATAGTGCAGAGAAAAGAGATGCTTTGTACGTGACATATATTCAGCATCACTCTGAGTCCAGAGGTTACATATATAATTCAAATTGCTTAATACATCGTCTGGGACTGCCATTACGAATGTAAGTTTATGATTTTTAGGACTTCAGGACTTTTATAGACTGGAGTAAATGGCAGTCATACATCTAATTGCATCATTTAATATTACAGATTAACTTTTTATTTATGTGTAACAGCCCAATACATCTGTAGTATTAATTAATGTACAAACTTCACATAAATTATTCCAATCTTTATATTCTTGGGCAAAGACTTACAGACTGGGCTGGTCAAATGTGGTTAAAGGGGCCAGGGTGGGGTGTGTAAGGGGACAGACTTTGGTGTAGTGTTTGTACCACAGACGAGTCTCCCTGTCCTGACTCCTTTAAAACATTTCACAACCAACCCTGTTGTCTTCATTATTTATCACAGGTTTTGGAGAAGGAGGGAGAACAAATGAACGTGTTTCGACTGTACCGTGTGCTTTATGTCTTTTTCCTTGTAACTCTTCCCCACTCCCTCTTATGCTAATCCTCCCCCCCATTCTTCTCTGAGTCTCAGTCAGAGAGTTTATTGACATTGAGAGGGCGATAGAGCTCGGAGGGGCCTGCTGAGTGTCTCGGTAGAGAAACGAGGACACGATTAGCTCCTCGTCTGTTGTTGTGGGTCTCAGCAGTGAGGCCTTGTTCGCTCTGCTCAGGCTCTCTGTTACAGCGGCGAGCAGCCGACGCCAGCAGCCTCATTTAAAGAGCACACTCCAGCAGGGCTTCATGTGCCGAAGCTCTCGCTCTTTACAGCTGCCAGGCTATTTGGATCATCCCTCCCCCGTTGTCTGTGTCTGTGTGTGTGTGTGTGTGTGTGTCCGTCCACTGGGGCTATTTCTCTAAATAGCCATCTCTAACTCGTATGTGCCTTGTCTATGTTTAATTCTTTGTGTTGTGGGCAATTGTGTTTATATTTGTGTATATGTGTGAGCAGAAGTCCAACCATGTTAACATGTGTGTGTGATTGTGTGTAAATGGGTTATTTAGCTGTATGTGTGTTAATCTGGCGGCCTGCACATTATTTCTGGCAGGGATGGAGTGTGATTTGTTTGTCGCGGCTAATTTGGCTTTAACCGGCTTGACATTTTCACACTATTTGATAAGAGGCGGAGTAGATCGGCGACCGTGCTGACAATCTTTTATTTACTGGCTGCAGATGAAACCATTAATTCCTGTTAATTAATGAGTGTGTGAGACCAGAGGGGAGGAGGTGGGGGAGAGGAGAGGCATCAACATCCGCTGGGACATCAGCGCAGAATCGCTATTTATCACCATTAGACACACTGACACTCTGTTTCTGTCTGTCTCTCTCACTCACACACATTTACTAATATCTGTAGTCAGTGCAAACTTACTTTTTGTTAGAACATTATGGTTCCTGGATCTGTTGAGGTTGGTCCACAGATGCTAATATGTAAGATTAACTTTTACACATAAATAAGATTTCATATTTAATTCAATTCAACAACTTTATTAATCACACAATGGGCAGTTAGTTAAGAGCAGCTAAAGACAACACACACATACATAGATAACAGCACACAAACCTACATATAAGCCTACACCCTAGAGAGCAGACAAACAATAATCAAAAAATTGATGTTGTCCATTTAAAAGTTGAATTGCAGAAGGGATAAAAGGATTAGAGTGGCAATTAGTTTTAAAAACAGGTAAAAATATAACGATGTCTTGATGGCAACAGAGAAAAACATGATCTGAAGAAGACAAAATGCTTCTTTCTTTACACAAGATTTGTTGATTACAAAGATAATTGAAATCTCTTTGTTTCATACTTATAATACATGTTAAAACAGTCCATCATTACTGCGGTTCTCGTAAGACTCTTCAATATGGCGTAACTATTGCTAAACGGAATATTTTAACTTTTTGGAAAAGCGAAGATGTTCCTTCCTTTAAGACCTGGCTAGCAGAACTATCCAACTTGTTACATATGGAGAAAGTACGATACAATGTCCCTCTCAACTCTGCAACCTTTGACAAATTGTGGCAACCTTTTGTACCTCCTCTGTGACTGCATTAGACCCATCTTGAATTTCCCCTTGGGGATCAATAAATTATCTATCTATCTATCTATCTATCTATCTATCTATCTATCTATCTATCTATCTATCTATCTATCTATCTATCTATCTATCTTTAGGATAATTAGATTCTTCCAGTGTATCAGTCATTCCTCAGTAAGCAAAATAAGACCAATCATTAAGGACAAAAATACACGTGGCAATTTTATATGCTTGTTGGACGTTCTGTCTTTATTTAACATTTTATCCAGTTTGATCCAAAATTCTTTTTTTTTAATTAATACTGGGGCCTGAACGGAGCAACAGAAACATCAGACACCAGTTGTCAAGAAGACCTAGCGACAACTTACTGAAGCGTGATCACTACAGCGGCTGTGGCTCTTGAGGTAGAGCCAGTGCCTCATTTGTTGTTAAACTGGAATACATAAATCACATAAAGTCTTTGCTAGTCTCCTTCTTTTCTTCTTTCAAATTGGCTATTTTTATTCCAGCTACCAGGCACACATTGTTGACACAACTCTATATCACACTTTGCCTCTGCACAGTACTCTGTACCCTAAGGTTCTCAGTCATCCAGGTAATAGTTATCCAGGAAAGGGGTTAAACTCAAGGGCAACTGGACAGGGTTTAAGATGCTCTGAAGACGTTTTGTCTGTCATGTTATTGTTGTTGCTAATGTAATGTCCCTAAAATAAAAAGGGGACCCATTATGCTTTTTCCTTATTTTCTGTCATATATATGTTACAATGTCAGATGTTCATATTAAACGTGGCCAAAGCTTCAAATATTGCAGTCACCCCTGTGAGCAAATCCCTCAAGTTTCAGGCTGGTTTTTCTACTCTCAGTTCAAGTTCGTCAGCTCGGGATTTCTTTATATGGTCACCCAGTGTTTCCCACGGATTAGAAAGCAATTTGTGGCGGCGGCGGGGGGGGGGGTTGTTGGTCAGTCGCCGGGGGAGGAATACTTCTTTTCGTAACAATCAAGTATCAAAAACTGAGGAGGACACGCTGTTGGATGCTGTCCTCCTCTCCTACTCTTTCTTCAAAGCCTATGTGCGGCAGCAGGTGTTGATGTGTGGGAAACACTGTCACCTGGGGCCCGTTTCAGGAAGGAGGTTTACCAAACTCGGAGACTAACCCTGAACTCTGAGTTGATTTACCCTGAGATGGAAACTCTGAGTTTTTGGTTCCAGAACAGCTGATTTGAGTTGGTTCAGTCAACTTGGAGTTAGCATGTGCACCACCACTATAAAAAAGCAGCATGAATGGAGCCATGATACTATGATTCACCATGGCAACAACCACAAATAAACTGGTCGGCGGAAATACTCATGAACATGTATTTGGTTAAAAAAGCAACACAGCGGCTGCTGCAAAAGAGAGAATTTGCGTGGGAGAAAATTTCTGCTAGAGTAAATGCGTAAGTTCCAATATAGTGTAGTGATATCATATTTAATCATAAGTATCATATTATTGGTAAAATGGAATTGGACCTATAATCTATTTCATTTAGGTGCAATCCTACTGAGGCTGCAGCACTGACATTAACAGGATTATAATTAATAATCTTTTATTTCAAAGGGTTTACATCATTCTCCTGCAATCCTGTGGAACTCCTTTTAAATGGCTCTCACTGGTTTGTGTCCACGGAACTCTACAAAAACATTTGACAACGTTTCAGAGCGAGTCACACTCTACTGATGGTGCTTTGCTACAGTGGCTTTACTTTTATGCTCCGCATCACCAATGTTGTAAAGAAAAAAAAAAAAAAAACACAATGCGACATAAGAATCTGCTGTGATATAAGAGCATGTCCACAATAGGTCACATTAGTGATATGAGGACGGATACGGTTATGTAGGCTACATAACTGATAGACTGGGAAGAAAAACAATACCCTCAAATAGGTAGGCTAGTATCTGGAAATGAAAATACATCAATAGCCGGGGAGTAATACAGCTTCTTCATCAACGGGATCGTCGACAAAAGGAAATGCCATGTTTTGAGAAAAATTTTTTTTTTATAGTCTGCCTAACACCATTAATAAACCAACCCTGTTTTTTATTCATGCCGATAACAAACACTGATCCAGACTGAGTGAATGAATGAGGAAATTAATGAGCGCTGTGTGAGAGGGAGGAGACTGAGAGAAGAAAGCCTGCTCCCGACCAGGTTAGGTTCACAGGCTCAGTTACCATAGTAATTGACTCTGAGGTTAAGTTACCATAGTAACTGACTCTGAGGTTGAGTCACCTCTGAAACAGAAAACCAAGAGTTTCCCTCATCTCCGGGTTAACAAACTCAGAGTTTTCACTAAACCTGCTTTCTGAAATGGACCCCTGCTCCAGGCACGTTAGTGCAGTGTTTCTATACATACACTGCTACATGTAGCTACATGCTAACATCAAGGAAACCTGTAATCTTGCAGATGTTAATGTCTCTCCGATTTCAGATCACATTCCTGCTGGAACATTTGGTTTGGTTGTGTTGTTTTTGCTTTAGAAGCCTTTATTGGTGATTTGTCACGGTTGAAAGTGCAGTTATACTCTGTTTCACTCAGTCCCCGGCTGCAATGACAGACAGTGAGAGCACTGATGTGGAAGAACCAGAAACGCTGACCAACCAAAATACAACTATGAATGAGAATATGGGCATAATAGGTCCCCTTTAACACAAGTGCAAAGCTGAATTCAGTTGAATGGCAGTGGCACTACAGACAGATTCACACTGATCTGACAATACATTGTTTTAATTTTTAATAGTAGATAAAGTTGCATATTGGTTCTTTGAGGTTTATTTTTGAATACATAGTGGCTTTGTTTTGACTCCACAATTTGGTCAAGTGCAACAAGCAGCACGGTTCAGCTTTGATTGACTGGACCCTCAAAGCATCTCCAGCTCATTTCCGTCTGGATTCTCTGCAAATCTCCACCATGTGATTATCACCCAGAATGCAGGTTAATGCCAGGTGGAAAATGGGATAACTTAGGATCATGCACTCCCATTTTCTCTTTCTCTCCCTTCACCCTCATCCCCTCTAGAGACATCAAACAATGAGTCGAGGTGTGAAGATTGATTAGATGTGATGATTAAATGAATGTTCTTCATTACTGGCCTTTAACACCTTCCAATGCAACACTACTGCAAACATCTAACAACACATCGAGGAACCTCTGTGTGTGTGTGTGTGTGTGTGTGTCTTTCAAACGATCCTGCATGCGCAAAAGACCCACACGCACGCTGCAGGCTCTTGTATGAGCCCCTGTACAGCGGGGGGGGGTGCCGTGTTACCAACTTTGTGATAGATTTAGTGAATTTTCAGACCCCTGTAGCGAAAAAAAAAAAAAAAAAAAAAGCGACAAACAAATCTTGCGACTTTCTGCAGAATAGAGATGCCAGTCTCTGTCTCTTGCGGCGGCCACAGCCACCTCTCTCTGTCACTTCTGACTGAGGAGCAGCAGCGAGCCTACGGGCGCGTCATGTTGTGGTCCAGCGCCTTGCATGGCCATCTCCGCCACCATCGGTGTATATGAATGTGTGAATTAGAGGCAAACTGTAAAGCATTTTTTAGTGAAGAGTTAGTGGGAGTGATGGGCTGTAACAATTCACATATATCTGACTGAGATTACTGTGTGTGTGTGTGTGTGTGTGTGTGTGTGTGTGTGTGTGGGGGGGTATTTATATTATATATGTACAACTTGTGTGTCTATCCAGGTTGTGTATAGTCAGTCAGTATGTGTATGTAAAAGAGAGAGAGATACTATTCAGTGCGTACATAGTAGTTTTGTAGTTTACAGTACATATAATTAACATTTGGAGTAAAGTGTACTATTCAGTTATGTTTGTGTTAAACGCTGCCAATAGTTCTAATTCTAATCATGGAAAAGTTTTTAAATTTTGTCCAGTCAAATGTGTGAACCCTGTATATAATGTGTGTACTCTGCTTGTAATACACACACACACACACACACACACACACATTTGTGTGTGTAGGTTGATCTGGATGCAGCTCAGGGCTCCGGCCCAGTCACTGCTGCTGATTTATCTGCTGTTTTCTAAACCAGTGACAGGAGAAAACAAATTCATGTGAACATTAAAATAAAGTGCAGGTCTCTCTCTCTCTCTCTCTCTCTCTAATTGATTTCACTCTTTACCTTCTCACAAACACGTGTACACACACACACACACACACATGCACGGTAACAGTAACATCAAAGATGCAGATAAAACACATGCAAATTCACACATACACACATGTGATAAGTATGCAAGCATATGCATAAGCACACAAAGACAGACACACACTCCAAACTAACACATCCCCCTGTGGTTCCTGTAAGTGGGCAGGTCTTTGTTGGCCAACATGCTGCCCTTAAGTTTATTAAAAGTCCAATTTTGGAAGGAGAAAGTGCACATCAAGAATCAAAGGGAAGAAGAAAGAAAGGATAACAAGGAAGGAAAACAACAAGGAAGGAAAACAAAGACAAATTTAGATTATTTGTCTATAAAGAGAGTAATGGATATTTGAATGGATGTTTGGATGATGATGCAGTAAGCCCTGTTGTGATATATGTGTCTAACACACATTATCCTATATCAGCATTTATATATGTGTATGTAAATATATTTATTATAAAAGGGCACACAACATACAAAAAATACATAAAGTTTGTTTGTGGGTAGATATGTGCTGGTTAATTTGGCCCGTGGAGCCTGTACTCTAGACAAAGGTTTCTGCTGCTCAGAGAATACATGAACAATTGAATTACAGTTTTACTCAGACAAGTGTGGAATGACGGAATTCCATTCACTCTACAGCTGCTGAAACTGCAGGTTTTTTTCTCCAATTGCATGGGACATCATATGTTTAACATCTGTGGAGCCACGTATATCATTATAAATTGTGCAGACAGAGACACCGAGAAAGAGACTACTGTTTCTCCACTATGACCAGAGCCGTCACAGGGTGGGTGCACAGTCCTTGATGTGCGAGGCCCACAATTTCATACAAATGTACTTTGAAGTGTATACACAATCATAAATAAAACATTAAAGGGATATGAACAACATTAACAGTGTATTGTTTTCAAGCTTGCAAACACACACTGTGTACTGTCCCTTGCGTACAGATAACACGCCACTTGGCTTATGAAAGTGGGGCGTGTATGTTTACGCGAAGTCATGATATCATGTTGGCATTACACACTGCCAAAACAGCACTATACACATCTTTAAAACCATGCCTATGACCTTATCATTGCATCTTAGTTTCTGTGTTGCAACAATGAAAATCAATAAGGACAGGCAACCTTTGCCCCACATAAAATACAGATAGCTTTACATACAAATCCAAGGAATGGTCCCTGTCTATAAGCTGTAATGAAACTGTCAATGGCAGATTTCATCAGCTGTAGCCAGCTAGTGAAGTAGCACAACTTTGAGTAGTAGTAGTCGAAAAATCCATCTCGAGCTGACATTTCAATATTTCCAGCTATCTCAACCTCTGTCTGAAAAGAAAGACCCAAGGTTTAAAAAACTAGCAACAATTTCACTAGTACATTTTCAACAGAAAGGTGACAGACATAGCAACACTAACTAAGTGGGGTGGAATTTAGCAAATAGGCAATTCTCAAGGAGAATATGATTATATTCCTAGTCATAAAGACATGTTCTACCATATCATAACTCATCAAATCCACTCTGGGGTACAACTTTTTGGGAGCTTTAAACCACATCTCACAGTCTTCATCAGTGAACTACAACTTGCATTTCATTGTGCAACCCTGTGTTGTAGAATGACTATAAACAATCCTTGTAATACATCTGGCCATCACACATGACCTAAGTGTGGAACGTTGATCTTGAAGCATCCAGAAGTCAGAACACCAGACAAAAACAGTTAAAAGCATCCACTGGGAAGAAACAAATTGGATTAATTCATCTTTGAACAAAGACCAGGGTTATTATAGTTAACTAAAACTAAGACTAAAAACTAATATAAAATTAATTTGAACTGAAATGAAAATAAAAACACGAAAACTAAATGATACTACAATGAACAAGACTTGCGGTTTAAATCAGCTTTTTGTTCTCCCTCCATTTGCAGTTCACTTTGTCCTGTTATGTTTGATGACACAATAGCTAGTTCCAGAAGGTGGCGCCAATGCAATTATTACATGAATTGACACAGATGGAGAGAGAGAGGAGCTAAGTGTGTCATAGGAAGTCCCCTGGCAGTCTAAAACTATAGCAGCATAACTAAGAGCTGGTCCGAGGCAAACCTGGGCCAGCCCTAACTATAGGCTTTATCAAAGAGGAGAGTTTTAAGCTTACTCTTAAATGTGGGGATGGTGTCTGCCTACCAAACCCAGATTGGAAGCTGGTTCCACGGGAGAGAAGCCTGAAAGGTCTGGCTCCCAGTCTACTTTTAGAGACTCTAGGAACCACAAGTAACTCTGCATTCTGGGAGCGCAGTGCTCTAGTGGGGCAATAAGGTACTAAGAGCTTGTCAAGATATGATGGTGCCTAAACATTAAGATCTTTGTAGGTCAGGAGAAGGATTTTAAATCCAATCCTGGATTTTACAGGAAGCCAATGCAGAGACGCTAATACAGGAGAAATATGATCTCTTTTCTTAGTTCTTGTCAGAACACGCGCTGCAGCATTCTGGATCAGCTGGAGAGTCTTAAGGGAATTGTTTGAGAAACCTGATAGTAGGGAATTACAATAGTCCAACCTTGAAGAAACAAATGCGTGGACTATTTTTTCTGCATCGTTTTGAGATGGGATGTGTCTAATTAGGACAATGTTACGCAGATGGAAAAAGGCTGTTCTTGAGGTTTGTTTTAAGTGGGCATTAAAGGATATATCCTGATCAAAAATAACTCCTAGATTTCTGACAGTAGTGCTGGAGGCCAGGGCAATACCATCCAGAGTAGCTATATCTTTGTATAATGAGGTTCAGAGGTGTTTAGTACAATAACTTCAGTTATGTCTGAGTTTAACATCAGGAAATTGAAGGTCATCCATGATTTTATGTCCTTAATACATGTTTGAAGGTTAACTAACTGATTGGTTTCATCTGGCTTGATTGATAGATATAGGGCGTTTTCACACATACCTCGTTTGGTCCGGACTTTCGGACGTTTTAGTTTGATCCGAACCAAAATTACAGGTGTGAAACCTCACCCGGACCATGGTCTGGATCAAAAGACCAAATTTTGGTCCGATAAAAAGAGGTGGTCTTGGTCCGGTTCGTTTATAGTGTGAAAGCATTTTTTGGATGTTTCGGACTTTCGGACCAAATACAAGAAGCTCTGGCAGGCTCTCCTTGTGTTACAAGACCGGGGAAGCTCCTTTGAGGAACAGCTCGGTGCTTAGTGAGAGAAAGTGACGGTGAATGCGCTCCGAGAAGACAGCTGTCGGCTATCAGAGCAGAGAGTACATCAGCAGTTTATTTGTGAAGTGGTAGTAAATGTAGGCTATAGTGTAGGTTTCAGTTTGTCTCTGAATAAATATTCCAGAAAGAAAGTTCCCGTGTCTTGCTTCTCAACATCACAACAAAACAAAAAGAGCAGTAGCCTAGGGGAGAGCAGCAGTCAGTTGGAAAAAGAGACAGAGAGTGGATACGAGAGGACGGGAAGCCCATCAACAAACCAATCAATTATAAGTATCTGGAGACGCAAATCACGTATGTGATGACGGCAGGACGTAGGTTTGTCACGTATAGATCTTTAGTGCACTTGCGTAACTGCAGTGTGAAATCAAAACTAACTGGATCAAATGTATACAATGTAACAAAAACATGAACCTTGGTCCAGACCTTAGTTCAGACTTTCATGTGTGAAAACGCCCATAATTGGTAAACATCTGCATAACAGTGAAAGTTAATAGAGTGTTTCCTAATAATATTGCCTAGAGGAAGCATATATAAGGTGAATACAATTGGTCCAAACACTGAGCCTTGTGTAACCCCATGGCTAACTTTAGCATGCCTGGAGGATTTATCATTAACATTAACAAACTGAGATGATAGATAGATCTGATAGATAGGACCAGCTTAGTGCAATTCCTTTAATGACAATTAAATGTTCCAGTCTCTGTAACAGGATGCAATGTTCGAAAGTATCAAATGCAGCACTAAAATCTAGTAAGACAAGTATGGAGACAAGTCACCTAGTCACCAGTACCGTCTCTGTGCTATGATGCTCTCTAAATCCTGACAGAAATTCCTCAAATAAACATAACTGATTGGCGACTACCTTCTCAAGGATATTGGAGAGAAAGGGAAGATTAGATATAGGTATATTGTTGGATAAGACCTCAGGATCGAGGGTGAGTTTTTTCAGAAGAGCTTTTATCACAGCTACTTTAAATAACTGTGGTACACAACCTGTTAATGCAGACATATTGATCATATCTAGTAACAAAGTGTTAACTAAGGGTAAAGCTTCTTTAAGTAGCCTAGTTGGGATGGGGTCTAAGAGACAGGTAGATGGCTTAGCTGATAAGACCTTTAGCGTCAGTTGGTGAAGGTAAATAGGAGAAAAGCAGTCAACATATACAGTATGTCAGTCAGGTCTTAAAGCTGTGTCTAGCGTTCCTTCATTTAAAGGTGAACCAGAACAAGTTGAGGGCAAGAGGTGATGAATGTTATCTCTAATTGTTATAATTTTATCATTAAAGAAGCTCATGAAGTCGTCACTACTAAGAGCTAAGGAATAGATGGCTCAATAGAGCTGTGACTCTGTCAGCCTGGCTACAGTGCTGAAAAGAAACCTTGGGTTGTTCTTATTTTCCTCTATTATTGATGAGTAATAGTCTGATCTGGCATTTCTGAGGGCCTTTCTATATGCTTTCAGACTATCTTGCCAATCTAAACGAGATTCTTCCATTTTGGTAGAACGGCATTTACTTTCAAGTTTTCGCGAGGTTTGTTTTAATTTGCTCGTTTGGGAATTATACCAAGGCGCTAGTTTCCTTTGCTTCTTCATCGTCTTTTTGAGAGAGGCAACAGAGTTTAAAGTCGTCCGTAGGCAGGCCACAGCACCAAAAAGTATCAATTTGGGAGGGACTAAATTTAACATAGGAGTCCTCTGTTATATTAAGGCATGGCATTGAATTAAATGCAGTTGGAATCACCTTTTTAAATTAAGATAGGCATTTAGTGTAAAAACCTTTATCTAATGGTGTATAGTCAGGTCATAAGAATTCAAAAGTTACTCTCACGATTTCATTCGGAAATTTGTCTCCGACAGTGGAATCACTTGAAAAGTCGTTTGATGTAAGGTCGGCATTAGTGGATGTTGGCTGCCGTAAGACCCTGTATTCCTATCTGATGTCATGCATTACTTCATTCAGCTACTGTAAATCAGTCATCCCCGAAAAACGATGCAGCTTATTACAACCTGTATTTACATTGATTGTTAGACATCAACCTCTAGTGGCTGTAGTAATTATGACGGGAGCAAAGCAGGAAGTTATGTAACGTAGTCTGTTAAGGGTGAGCGCAAACGATGGTGGATGGGTCAAACAAACACAGGAACCCAGAAGACCGTGTTCGTGTCCCGTTTGAAAGAAGACGTGTAAGAGGAATGAACGTCCATGCGCAAACACATTTAAATACTGTATGCAGCAGTGTGTTTTTGAGCTGGTGATGGCATCTCCTGGTTTTACTTTAGAGAGAGTGAGTGAAAGCTACATGAAATGAAAATAAAAAAAAAAAAAGCAGCAGTCAGGAGGCTTTGTTAAGAGGAGGAACAGCAGGGTAGTCCACATGGTGCTGACAGAAAACCCAAACCATAGTTCCACTAAACCCGGCAGTAAATATGGCAACTCCTTTTTTTCCTACATTCTTATCTCCCTTCTCTATTTTTCTCTCCCAAATTTGTTCCTTCAGTTTTTGTGCTCTCTCTTTTGTGAGTGTGTGTTTGGGAAAGCCTGGAGATGGAAATGGACTTCTGTGGGTGCTACACTCTCCCCCACCCTCTGTCATGCACTCATGCTCAAGAGCTGTGTGTGTGTGTGGAATTGTGTGCAGAGCCAGCGAGAGAGCGCAAGAAAAGCGAGGACACCTCACTTGCCTTTTTTTATGGTTATGCAACTATCAGACGTCAGAATATGCTGAGGCATTGTGAGGAAAAAACATATCAGATGAGCGTCAAAGGCTCTCTGTAGAGGGAGCGAGAGAGGGAAAATATACACTCCATGTAGCAGCCCTTTCTGTACTGAAGGAAACAGAGGGAGTGTTATGTACGTTATAGTTTCATTTTACTTTGAAAAACTGTTATTCTTATTTTGTTATTCCCTTATTCCATTGCTCCAGCCAGAGGAGTGTGATGCACATCTTTATTCAACATCTTGCTCTATTTTATATTATTTCACATAAACTTTGAAATAAGATGTAGCTATTGTAATTAATCTTTAGCAAACATACAGTCCTGGGAAGTCAGTAGCAGAAGCAAAATCCATTTATATATATATATATATATATATATATATATATATATATATATATATATATATATACATATCCAGTAAAAGTATTAAAGTAAAAAATTGTGGCTCACTGTTTTAGGCTTTTAGAATGATTCTTCCATACCCTTCCGAGTGGTTTTGGTCTGTTGTTATCCGTTTCTGGTGTCGATGTTTCACTGATGTAGCGTTCTTCACGGCTGTCACCGTCCAGTCTTCCTCTCCTGGTTGATCCTGTCTGATGTACGAGCAGAGACCTTCGGGTGTTGAATGGTTTGTGGTTGGGGACTCCTTGTAACTTGAAGACTCTGGTTAGATGTTCTGGCAGTCCAGCCATGTAAGGGACTGGGATACATCTGGTGGTCCCTGTTGAGATAGAAGTAGTCTTGCATTGCCAGACCTTCCTCCACCGTGCTGCGAAGGAGGGTCTGGCTAGTCCACTCTGGCTAGTCCACTCTGGCTAGTCCACACAGCATTCTGGGATGGGAGAAAAACGTGCTCTTGTTTATTGGCATTTCTTTAAACCAATCACAATTGTCTTGGGCGGCGCTAAGCGCTGGACGGAGCCACGGTGCCTCTGCTAAATAGCCTCGAGAAGGAACTTGTTTTGGTGGAACATGTGCATGTAGGGAGGATTTAACAAAAAAAAAAGATCAATATAATTTGATTGTCGGTTCTAGCTCGGAGGATTTCCCAGAGGTTAGAATGCCAACACAAAGAAAGCGGAAGGTGAGGGACATCCAGCCGAAAATGAGGGAGGTCCGGAGGAACCTTGGGTGGCACCGGAACAATCCTGTAAATGAAACGTCGTCAATATAGACTAAGTTAGCTGTGTCTGTCCTGATCCTCTAGGGCCTGGACCTGCTGCACCTCCTCTGAAAGTGAGTCCTCACCACTGATCTTTGATGTTGTAAGTAATGGTTGGAGTTTAAACAAGGTGCTTGGGTTTCCTGTACACTGTGCTGTGGTGGAAAAAGTACTCAGATCCTTTGCTTAAGTACAAGCAGAAAAACCGTAGTCTAAGAATACTCCATTACAAGTAAAAGTCCCGACTCCAAAATGTTACTTCAGTAAAAGTACAAAAGTATTATCGGCACAATGTACTTAAAGTATAAAAAGTAGAACTAGTCATTATGCAGAATGGCTTTTTTAAGTGTTGTATTATTTTAGAATAGTATATCATATGTATCCCTAACAAATACATGTAAGAGCATTTTAATGTTGTGGTTCATCAATGTGGAGCCAATTTTAGTTTACTTTGTATTCGCAGTTAGCGTGTTGAAGCAGTCACGTGACTTACACCTTATCACTGCATCACCGCTGTTTTTATTGTTTTTTTCTCAAAGGTGTTACTGTCAATAACCAGTGTTCAGTAGCCTATCTATCTGGGTTTCAATAACATGTGCTTGCTGAATTGAATGACGTGCCTGCCGAATGCATGTTTGTGGAGTGGAGGGTCCATAATTTCCACTCTTTCTCTAAAATAGAAAACTGTAAAGCAACTACATTATGAGTATGACATGACCATATTTTTGTAGAATTATTGCTTCAAAAAGTACATTATGCTGAATTTACCATATGAGTGATTATAGTACTATAGTTTCTATCCCATTTTTTTTTTTGGCCTTCTTTTGAGACACAGCCGGTATGAGAGTATTTTGAGTTTGAGAATTTCCAGCGTATGAGCTACTTAGATTCCAACTCAACATTATCAGGGTTCAAAAGCCTTTTTCAGTGAAACTAATGAAAAACTCCAGATCAAATAATTCACTCTTGCCAATAATTACTTGACCCACTTGGGAAGAATAGAAGGAAAGTGCAGTGGGATAAAAAAAGATGGAGGGGTAGAAAGGAGGCAGAGGATGGTCGCTCATCAGAGAACAGCAGAGAACAGATGGAGCAGAGAAGGACAGACACCAGGGAGGGAACAAGGGATCAAAAGGAGGAGAGGGGGACGACTGGCGGGCCTGTTATGAGAGGAGGAAAGGAAGGGGAGGAGGGCTGGAGCAGGAAAAAGAGAAAGAGAGCAAGTGAGGTAACACATAGGAAGACTGGAGGATGGAGGAGAGGGAGAGAACAGCTTGTTTTGCAGTGACAGGTACATGGAGGTAAGGCCTTAGCAGGTGTTTAGCCATCATGCTGTTACCGATAACACATAATGAGAGAGAGAGACACACACACACACACACACACACACACACACAACCGGCTGAGAGCTAGAAAGACACATACACACAGAGACATACACACTCTCCCTCTTTCTCACTATTTCTCTCTAACACACACACACACACACACAATATTTTATTGAATTATAGTGAAGTGTTTTACCAACACTGTTGTTCTAATATTGGTGCTAATAAAGCAGATTGAATTGAACGGACAAAGTGGTAGGTAGATAGAATACGTGTGTGTGTGTGTGTCAGACAGAGTTTTGTCTCTGATTAAACGACAGGGCGGGGCACATCCTACTAATTACTTTGACATTTTGTGTGTGTGTGTGTGTGTGTGTAATTCAGTGACAGGGCAGACCGTGTTCTACTAATTACAACTTAAGGGACATAATTATCATCTGATTGGTGATCAAGCCGTACTGTACCTTCCAGCTAGATCTAAAATTACAAGGTGATATCAAGGTGTTTTATTTATTATGTAAGTGTCACTTTTATATAATGGTCATTAGGAATTCTTCCACACAAAAATATTATTAAATAATATGGTGGAGACAGTCATGGTGTGGGCTGTCTAATCTTTGTAGGTTTCAATAATCTTAAAATCTGTTGCCAGCTTAAAACAATAATTATTGTCATCTAAATGCTAACCATAACTGCAATTGCACACCTGAGTTATAGTACAGATACGCAACTGTTACACATCAGACTTTACAAATTTGCTCTACGGCTGCACAACAGACTCTTATAGTTGTGTGACATCCTGTTTTTTTATGTTAGGCAAAAAATACGTTGCCTTGCACTTCAGGGATATGGAGTAGCCTACAAGCCAACATCATAAAGTACAATTTTAATTATTGATTTACTGTGAAAAAGAAAGCATAGAACTAAACAGACACATGTCAAAAAAAGAACAACAACAAGACAAATTATGTACATTTGCTAATTTCCTGTCACATGTCACAGTGAAAGTGGCTCATGCAACACAAAGAGCCCTGATCATTCTGATAGCACTGAGCTAATTGCTGATTGATGCTGCTTTGACAAGTTAAACACCGTGTTTGCCATTTATCATCACCCCATTTCTAAAAAACAAAACAAAATCCATCCATCCATTTTCCATGGTCTGTCTTCAGTCCTTGCTTAAGGCGTGCAAATGTCACTTCCCTCCTGCAGACATGCCTGTAAACACTCCTGACCTGATCAGTCCCGATCTTTCTGAGAGGACATTGATCCTAATTGGTGATTGGCATGGGCCTTTAGTTTGTGGTATTGTTTTGACAACACCATTGCCATGTGGCATTTATTTGCATGCTGTTTATGTCTTCCTAAGTGAACTTTAAGTCCCAGACATAAATCATGTGTTGGTGTTGGGATAGCTGGTGTCACAGCAGCTCTCAGCGGATATCACAGCGCATCAGGTTCGCAGTCATTTCTTTTGGCGTCATATAATGACAGGTTGTCAAGGCATTATTGATATCTTTTGCAACTAACAGCTGAATGGAGAGAAAACTGCTGTCATCTGCAATAGAAAAACAGGTTCCATGTCTAACTCATTTTTTAGAAAGCAAAATATGCAAATCTGATTTTCAATTTCATTAGTGTTGGCCCTAAATAAGCCTAAATTAATTTGATGACATAAAAACAACTTTTATTTTAAGATGGCTGAATAATATCTATAGGTGGTTTTTGGAGGAGAAGATGAATGTAAACAGACAAATACATAATGACAACTAATACAATGTCATCTACTGTAGATAAATCAGACATGGGAGCAATGCTCCATTTAGCTCAAATAACATAGCATTGTCTTTCTTTTAAACTTAATTTATAATGAATTATTATCAATAATCTTAGTCTTTTTCGTTTGTTAGTATAGACTGTAGTATGAAAAATGTTTGCAGCTACTACCACATGTTGGATGTATGGAGCCCAGCACAAAAATCTGACAGCAAAAAAGTAAAAAATAAAAGAAATTGTACATATAAAAAATTGTACAAAGAAAAAAGAAACTTAATTTGCACTCTCAAATCAATAAATCATGCACACAAAATGACAGAACTTACTGTAACATTAACCGCCACGGTCCAGGGCTCATGCTCCGGTGCAGAATCCCTTGTTGATTATGCACATAAGGTGACAAGTGCAAATGAAACACAGAAGCTGGAAGACTCACTAGTTGTTTGGGAATAATTTGAGTTGCCAGTCAGCTACAAACAGCAGTAGAGAGAGTTGTCTAGAAGACTACGTGTTTCGGTGTTGTAAGTAAGTACATTTACTCAAGTACTGTACTTATGTACAAATTTGAGGTACTTTACTTGAGTCTTTTCTTTTCATGCCACTTTCTACTTCTAGCTACATATCTCAGAGAGAAATATTGTACATTTTACTCCACCACATTAATCTGACAGATGTAGTTACTTTACAAATTAATCTTTTTGCACACAACACATTTAGTTTATAAAATACAATATTTCATTATAAATTAAAGTACCCAACAATTTTACAGGCCTACAAGAACACGGTTGGAAATATGTCAAGGTGTAAACACACAACTTGCAGTGGGACTGGATCTAGCTTAATTTAACAGTTAAAACGTTATGTGTATGTACAGCCTTACGTTACCTCGCATATTGCCATGTATGCAGATTTTAATCAACCAATACCCAGAGTCTTGGTATCACAATCGGTATTGGAAGAGGAAGATGATCTTCACTTAGAGTAGAAATGGTATCACTGTGATTACATTGTGTCATCACTGTTGTTTAGAAGGCTTCATCGTGGGTAGACACATTATTACTGTAGGTAGAACTGTTGTATTGCTTGAAAAGTTGTCATCATGGGCAAGTTTTTTTTGTAATAAAAGCTGGTGTTGAACAAGGCCTTGTTTTTTGGGGGACTTATCAGAGATTTATCCAAAACATTTTAGGAATAAATTAACAGATCAGACAGCTCAACGTTGTTACTACATATTGAGGTTTGTTGGCAGTGCTCTAAATACAGTAAATGCTTGGACATATTTTCTGCATTGGTGGATGGCTGCAGACTTGTACCGGTCACATGGACGCACACGGCGTTCCATTCATAACTTCTTAAGGGTCCGTGTCGGCCCGACGTTCCCAACACATTCTCACTCACATCGCGTAAATTATGGACGCTTGGTCAGGTGCCTTTGGCGTTGTTATTGGCGCTAAAAGTCTCCTTTAGCATCATATCTAAGAACGCTTTATCTAAACGCGCTGGCTCGGAACTGTTAGACGCAGTTAGGTTTAGGAAAAGATCATGGGTGGGCTTATAAAGGTATGTATACGTGCAACCCAGTCTCACGGCAGTTCGTGAAATGTTCACGTAATTTAATCTATTGATTCGTGTACACGGACAAGTTTATCTCATTTCTTTGGTGATGGTCAGCACGTTTTTTAAACCATTGTATTTCAATGGGAAGTATTGGAAGCACCACCCCTATCAACCTCCCTAAGCAGAATGTCGGGCTTTAATACTACTCGCTTCCGTTGTCGCTCTTAATATAACATCATCTTCACGTGCCACCGAGCTGCTGCTCTGCCCGGTGCGTTCTCTTAATGCATCCATGGGTGCGTTCCATATACACACTGAGGATTGCTTATTGCGTCATATCCGATGCTGAGAGACACTGACCAAGTGTCCGTATTTTACGAGTTGGGAGCGAGAACAGGTTGGTTGTTCCACACGTGCATTTCCGGATCCACACTCCACACTCTATCCAGTTGGTGGCAGTTGGTGGTCTTTGTATTCCTTTAATGATGAATTATAAAACATAAATATGGGTGGCGGCCTTTAGCTCACCCAGTAAGAGCGTGCGCCCCATGTATGCAGCGGTGCAGGTTTGAATCCGACCTGCTGCCCTTTGCTGCGTGTCATTCCCCCCGTCTCTCTCCCCCTTTCCTGTCTATCCACTGTCACTATCTAATAATCCTCTCTTTAAAATAAGCATAGATTTTCTTCTTTTTCTTCTTGGCAAAACAGCTAGAGGTGCATACCAGTGCATATGCCACCAACTGGACCGGAGTGTGGAACAATTGGAGCATGTGCAGTAGGCGTGATTGCTACGCGTACAGTCAGCCCAGCCACTTTCTTATTGGACTGCACATGGACAGTCCGCAGACACCCTCGCGGATATGGGCAGATGGCGACAGTTACATCACGCGGAAAGCATTAATTTCCACTTAACAGTGTTCATCAAGCCAGGCACACACACATGCACACTCCATCACTATGCATTGAGGTCTTCAGTTTGGATTGGGCATATTGTGGTAGATTTGATGGCTGACTATGTGTGAATCTCTGCTCTGCCACATTGCCCCTATGTCAGATCAATATGGCTCCCATTAGCTCCCGTCACCACATTGATATTTCCATTTCCACCTGCTCTCAGTCATCTGTCAACACAGTTGAACACTAAAGCCTTGGAGCGCCCCCCTCACTCTGTGAAGACGACACCATAGGGGAAATGTTAATGTGGGTCGTTTTAGTAAAGCTTTGGGGATTTTTGAATCCATAAACCTTGATTCAAGAGGAAGAGAGTGATGGCACTATCTGTGGGGGGAGTCCTTGGCTGTTTTGTGTTTCTTGTGCTTTGAGCAGGCTGTCAGATGTAGGGTCAGTTAGGCCGTTGTCTGGCAGAGAGGTGTGGAGGGAGAACATGATCAAAATGCCTGTGTTGAAATATTAATGAAGTGATACATGTCTGGGAGGTGCCGCCTAGTGAAATTTCATGCTGCTGTTTTTTTATGCTGTTGTGTTTGTGTCTGACCTCAGTGAGCGGGGCAGGAAAAGACTTAATCTGCTGTTGGATTGCCTGCTGACCACTTCTCACCACACTTTTGAATATCATCTTTATTTAATGTAATTCTATTATATTTGAAGCATTGGCAGTTGAATGTACAGTACATGTGTGTAATAGAGAATTAAAGTCCTGACTTATTTATCAAAATTGTAAACATGACTTTTGGTTTCAGATAAAGGAGTACATTCATTTTATTATATTAGCCAAAATGTCTGTTGTGACACTGCTTGCCATCCAACGCTACTCTCTGTGTACTAGCCCTCTCAGGTCTGCTCCGCTCCTCTTCTTGAGTATAGATCAAATAAATTCAAATAGACACGGAAAGAAACAAAACATCTATGCAGAGTAAAATAACTTATATTACCTTTATATAATAAAATCAATAACAATGAAAAAATGACAAAGAAAGCATTCTGTTTAAAGTTCCTATTCATGTTGACTTTTCCATTATTTCATGCATCCCTGCTGTCAACAGAGTCATAATATCATGGTGTCAAGATATGGGCAGTGTTCCACAGAAATGTGTTTCTTTGCAGGCTTGCTGTCAGGCCTAGAGACAGAGAGGATCTTGACGTAATGCTGCTATTTCACTCTACAGAAGACATAGTGATGTGCTCTAAATTAGTGCTGATGATGAATCGTATTTTCATCGTCATCACGATATGAAGATGCTTGATGAACACGTCACAAAAAACGTGACGAATAAGGAACATCATTTTATTTCAGAATGGGTACTGAAACCCGGTATTAAACGAGCCCCGAGACCGGGGCCAAAAACTGTAGTATTCATGATTACGCTGCAGCCTCTCCCCTGCTCTGTGTGACGTATACGCTTGTTACTGTAAGTAATGCAATAAAAACGTTAGTAAAGTAAAGCGTAAAATGCTAATATGTTATCAATGTATGCTCAACAATCATCAATATGCAGACATTTAGGAGTTATATGTTAATCTGCTCTGTCACAGTTGCTTATACACTGTTGTTATGTTTTACACGAGCACAGCACGCTAGCTCGGCTAATAGCGAATTGTGACAAGTGAAAACAAAGGTGTCTGTATGTAGTCTTCTCTTAGTTTACCACATCTATTTATCTATCTACTGTATCTTGTAAACTTAGCAGCTGGCTGAGACACACCAGCCCCTCTTTCAGCAGTAAATCCACATGGCTAATTATTATGCGCGCCAATGACATCATCGGACCTTGGTGGTGAAGGTGTGAGTATCTGATTGACCTCAGAAGAGGGAGGTGGGCAGAGGACAGGATGCATGAGTTCAGATAGTGGCTTTGCTGGTGTAAACATTACTGTTGCCATGGCTGTCTAGATAATTGTCACCCTCCTCCACCCTCCTGCTGTGCTTTTAAGACTCTGAGTCACAGTAAAACCCTTTTTCAATTATAGCCATCTAAACTCTGACAAAAACGAGAGCACAAACAACATTGTAATGTGCTGAAAAAGAAGCATTGTTTGTATTTTGGAAGTAAATGTACACACATATAACATTACAGATTATTGTGAAGCTAAACCTTAGCATATCTACTGTCGCAATACTGAACAGGACATAACCATAACTAACCTGAGTCAGATGTAAGGCCTGCTTATAAGGACATGAATAGCTCATTTATGTGTTTGAGCATGTAAACACCATATCCCGTTTTCAGAAACCGGGATAAGCCCTTATCTTCAGCCAAATGAAGATCAGCTTCAGCCAAATGTTGTAACAGAAATACAATGCTGGTAGCGAAACCGTCTCACTTTTGGAGGACGGAACGGTTCTACCCTCCGTAACTTCCTAAATTGGATCATTGACTGAAGATCTTTTAACAGCATTCCTCACTTCAAACTATATTCATATTTAAAAAATAAATCGATGTAGTTCCTGAAAGCCTCACTGAAATACAACCTCAACTTCACATCCATTCAATATAAGCTCTGTCTAACTATTATACTTGTATCTTTATTAATGTCACAGGTCTGTGTGTGTGTGCGTGTGTAACAGCCTGGAAATGTGAGATAGAAATGATCACTCAGACAACGATGCTTTCTCTCCGGTAGCTCCACCGAGAATTGTTGTATTTAAAATAAATGCAAAAGAGATATTTGTATGCACAATTACAACAATAACTCGTTTTCAGGTGAACATATAGTATATAAACAAAAGCTTACATATACATCTTAATTATGCCTTAAATAAACAAAACATTATTTAAACTTTTTCTCTGTAAAGTCTCTTACTGACAATGAACAGTTTCCAAAAATAGCTACAATATACGGTCATTTTTACTACACACATCCATCTAAACTTTCAGGCTCTGTGTGCGCCAGTAATTAAGAGTCTGTGCATACATACACCACCAGTACCTTTCATGTCCCACCTGCGCCACTCTGTAATGGCCGCTAGGAGTCACGTTAGACTGGTAATATTTCACTATTTCACTAAGCACTTAACAGGAATATACAGCTTCTAACATTCAAAACACAACCAAAATGCACAAAGAATTTCGCTAACACATTTCTTACAGTTTAAGCACATAAACATTCATTTTCGTACCTGGAAATGCGAGATAGAAATGATCACTCAGACAACGATGCTTTCTCTCCGGTAGCTCCACCGAGAATGAGGCATCGCGCTGAGAGCTCCCGCTTCCGACCTTGCAGACATAACTAATCAATCACGGATCAGTTTTCTCAAAAAGGTTAAACTAACCGATCACAGATCCGAAATCTTTAACAGGTAGCTATAGCTTATATATACAAATGTTCTCAACTAGTATTTACTATGTTAAACATTTTTAGAAACTTTCTTTACCTTCTTGAAAGGAAAAAGTTTAACAAGCATTTACTTTATAAATTTACTTTACTCATGAATTAAATTCTGATCTCATTGATCTGATCTTTGACTCAACAATTCTATATCAAATCACCCTATTACACGTGCGTGCGTGCGTGTGTGTGTCCCTTATCTTCGTTTCTCTAAAGGTGTTTGTGATCCTCAGAGGGGCGAGCAGGGGAGGGGAGTGGGATCCTGCTCTGCTGATAATTAGTTTAATGAGAAGATTAATTAAGAAGGTAGCTGCAGGGGAGACACTTGTGGGAGAAATACTAAGCTCTGCTACAGAGAGGGTGTGTGAGTGAAAGCTACATGTGTGTAGGATATCCCTATATGCATGTTTAAATGTAGATATCAACATGTTGAAAGCACACAAAAATCTCAGTCTGAACAAGTAAGTAATATGATGCGTATCAAGCTTATCCTCTTATACAGTAAGTACCAAATTTGCCAACATGGTAAAATATTTTCCATCATTCTAGTACAGTTGATTTGTTTCAAGAGTTTGTCTAAAACCAGGTGTCCTTTTGTTGACACTATGGATTGCCATTTCTGTCTTATTTCAAGATAACTTTAACATAGGGCTGGTTGATATGGAGGAAATCAGATATCAAGATATTATTGACCAAATACCCCAATGACAACACTTACCATATAACGATATTATGATATACAAAATCTAAGATGGTATCTAGTCTCATATCTGTTTACCTGCACACCAACATTCCACTTTTATCCGAATATGACAATATTCCGAATTTGATACAGGTCATGTAAACAATAAATTCCGTTTGGATATTCTGAATAACGCCTTTTTCCAAATTTAGCATTTTCCGACATGTGGGATATGTTGGTATTATATGGGTTTTAGAGGCATTCTTTGCACAGGTATACAGCGCATCAGGGACCAAGCACATAGCCAAAAGGAAAAAAAAGGGAAACACAGCTACTTTTAAACATTATGAAAAACGTGGACATCAACAGGTTTTTGGATTTGCACAAACATCGCTACACCAACCTTTTCAAGAAGGTGGTTGAAGGAATTAAAGAGTGACGCTGTGTTCTCATGGTCGAACAAATCCGCCACCGGTGAAAAACTTTGAAAAGTCCTATTTTGCACGTCTACGGTAATTTTAGTGGAATATTCACTTTCATTAGCCATGTAAACAGCTTAGTCGGAATATTGTCTTTTTCTGAATAAAGGCAAAAAACTGAATATTATGTGCATGTAAACGTAGTCAGTGTTTTATTAGTCTCAGTTGTAGTAGCATTTCCTTGCTGCCAATGATGGTGGATGTAATTCTCGGCAAATATGCAAAACTCGGCACATGTACATGAAAAATGTGCAGTAACTGTTTACAGCCGTGTTAGTTTGGATGGAGATTAGTTCTGAAACTGTGCTAAAACGCTTGTTAGGACGGAGATTGTTTAGGTTTTTAAGAACACTGGGTTAAAATAAAAACCTAGTAGGGTAAATAAAGCCTTAGTCTCAGCTCAGAGAGCCTGATGCTGGGCTGAAGGGCTTCAGCTTATCTCTAAGCAGTGTGGGAGAGAACATGCCTCAGGGGTGTGAGGTGTGGCAGACAGGCTAAAGCTCTTAACCCTGCTCTCAGAGGTTCTTAACAAACACATACACACACACACACACCGGAATATTCTGCAAGCGGCGTTTACTTCAACAGGAAGCATTACATTATTACAACAGTTCTTAATGGCAAGCATGGTAGCCACGCACGGTACATTCAGTAGTCACCATCTTCTTCTCAATGTCGCCTAGTGGTAAAATGCAGCAGACATATAAAAATAGAGCACAACAACACTCACACTCCCGCACACAGTCTTTTATTCCCTTGAGCAACACCACAACTGTCTGCGGGGAACACCTTCGGAGGTGAGGATAAGAAGGCTTGTGTGGCATCATCTTGTAGGATCACACTGTTTGCACTCTCTTTTTTCACACACACACTCTCTCACACACACACACACACACACACACACACACACACACACACACAGCATTTGGCCCCAGAAAGCCCTCTAGAGCTCTACAGAGGGCTATCAAGGCCTAATTAATGGCGGGTGCAGTTATGTTTTATGATAGGACATAATCGGGCTCTAATTAGTGTGAAATGGGGCCCAGTGGTCTGATTTATAACCGGTTAGGATGATCGCTGGACAGCGATTTAAGAGCCGACATTTCCATCTTGTATACTTGTAGTTACACTCCAGCCTTCCCAACATGTGCTGAGGACTGTGGGGAGAACACAGGTGGCATTCTGCTCTGGTGTCCGTGCTATCTCGTCTACAAAGTCCACTGCTTCGACTCACAAGCTGAGATTTGAACTCAACTGATGATTTCAATTATCAACATTTCGAGGACGGCCCTATCTTCCCAAAAGTGTGACCTATTTATTGTGACAATGTCCAAGACATATGCAGAAATGGATTTTGAGGGATCGTAGAAGAATGGTTTATGGTAATGTGTCGGTGAAGGACAGTATGTATCAATCATCTATTGTTAAGCCCACCTGAAATGACACATGCAAATGCAAGTTAAATCTTGCAATATTACAATCAATAAAGTGAAATGTATGGGCTTGTAATGGAGTAACTACTTACATGAACAAAAATAGTTAGAATTTGAGGAAGACTAATCTCTTATCTTAAAAAACTACATAATTCTGAAACAAAGTGCCAATGCATTTTTTTCATTTGTAAAATTCAATTCAATTCAATTTATAGTATCAAATCATAACAGGAGTTATCTCAAGACACTTTACAGATAGAGTATGTCTATACCACACTCTATAATATACAAAGACCCAACAATTCCAGTAATTCCCCCAAGAGCAAGCATTTAATTCAATTCAATTCAATTTTATTTATAGTTTTAAATCATAACAGAGTTATCTCGAGACACTTTACAGATAGAGTAGGTCTAGACCACACTCTATAATTTCCAAAGCCCCAACAATTACAGTAATTCCATCAAGAGCAAGCAGTGGCTGTTGCGACAGTGGCGAGGAAAAACTCCCTTTTAGGAAGAAACCTCGGCAGACCCAGACTCTTGGTAGGCGGTGTCTGACAGGGCCGGTTGGGGGTGTGATGAACAGTGGCAAGTCACATTAAAGATAATGGAACAGTGACTTCGAAGGTAGTCGTTGTAGTTCATGTCATAGCAGGACACATTGTGTCATACTGAGTAGTGCAGTCTCCTATACCGGATCCTGACTACTCTGTGTGTATGAACATCACAGCAGGGTGTTGCGGGATGTAGTGTGGTACTGCAGAGCCTGGGTGGATGCAGCGGATGCAGCGGACGCAGCAGGACGCGGCTGGGCATTGCAGGGAATCACAGAGCTATGCTCTGCGAAGAAGAAACATAAGGACTCCGGGGAGTAAACTCCCCAGAGCTAGGTTAGTAACAAGCATTTCTGGGACAGGATGCATACAAAAGGAAACAAGTGAAAACAGAGATGAGAGAGCAGCTCAGTGTGTCATAGAAAGGAAGGAACTTTAAACTCAATCCTGGATTTTACAGAAAGCCAGTGCAGAGAAGCTAATACAGGAGAAATATGATCTCTTTTCTTAGTTCTTGTCAGAACACGTTCTGCAGCATTCTGGATCAGCTGGAGAGTCTTAAGGGACTTATTTGAGCAACCTGACAGTAGGGAATTACAATAGTCCAGCCTGGAAGTAACGAATGCATGGACTAGTTTTTCAGCATCGTTTTGAGACAGGATATTCCTAATTTTGGCAATGTTACGAAGATGAAAAAAGGCTGTTCTTGAGGTTTGTTTTAGATTGGCATTAAAGGATATATCCTGATCAAAATTAACTCCTAGATTTCTGACAGTAATGCTGGAGGCCAGGGCAATACCATCCAGAGTACCTATATCTTTAGATAATGAAGTTCGGAGATGTTTAGGGCCCCGCACAATAACTTCAGTTTTGTTAGAGTTTAAAAGGTACAATATGTAACGTTTCTGCTTTAAAATGTCTAAAAACGACCATACCTATGTTACATATTTTTATGAGTTGTGTTCTTACACTATCCCAAATGTTTCCACCAAATGTCAAACCCAGAGAAATCTGTTATTTTATTTTCAGACACGGGACGTTTCCTTTAGCCCGTCAGTGGCTTCATATAACCTTTCACCCTCCAATTACTCTAACTTCCGTCAGAACACTGGCATCAAGATGATACGTTCAGGAGTAATTGTAAATCATACAATGTCACAGAAAAAAAATACTTGTAACCGTAATACTGCTTTTTTTTATGCCATACAGCATCATTTTGTGATAATTACATCCCACTTTTTATCACAGTAATACAACAGAGACCTTATCTATTTTGTAAATTCAATATCGATACCAGTTTAACGTTACTACAATGTGCTAACGTTGATGCTAATGCTTTGTGGGTAACATTATGAGGTTACAACATCGTTCAACACACTAAGTTATTTTTAGTATGACTGTTTTGACCACAGCCAACAAGACCGAGCTAACCCACAAATAACTTCACTAGTAATGTTAACGTTAGCTGTATAGATAGACGGTTAATCTAATGCTAATTTAGCCAGCTAGCACACCCCAGTCTGTCTGCCTCACTCCCCTGGCTCAGAGAGACTCAGTCGGGATGACAGCTGACAACAGCCCCGGGACATATAGCTAGCTAGTTACCGCTAGCCCCCAGTCAGCTACTTTCATTACAGCAACCCTCCCAGCCAAAACCTATCTCCAGTGCCTGGTGCTTACGACACTAACGGCAGTTTAATTAAACATCGGGAAACTATATCAGACCCAGCACCGAGTCACAACAGCGGCCATCCATAGCGGTAGCTAGCTACATGTCCGTAGCGCTACCGGAGTATGTGCCGAAAATCTCCTCCCTGCCGAATTTCTCCCCCCCTTTGCGTTTAGCTGTCTTTACGGTTAGCTAAATTAACCCGACAAAAGGTGGGTTAAGCACCAAAACGAAAAAAAAAAAAGTTAAGATTACTGAAAAGTGAAGCGGAGATAATTCCGGGCAGCTGGGAGATGTTCTGCTGCTGCACAATAGGCATCGAACGTCCTGGCTCGCTGTCGCAGAGATTCCCCCGGCAATCCCCACCCACACCCGTCTCTCAGCCTCATTTAGCTAGCGTTACAACAAACCCCGTCCGCCCCGGTGTTGAAACCATCCAAAAGGTGACATTGATATGTGAAATATTTTGTGTTTTAGCTGCTGGCTACTGTTAGCTTGCTGGCTCACTAGCTAACTGGTCAGCTACAAATAAAAAACGTAATTATGTTGGGGAAACTGCAGCTATTTTATTACAATAACATGAATAAACGTTACTAAACGTAACGTGAATAAACTTGAATGGGTATACTCGTCCGTGAACTGATGCATTCTAACCGGCAGCAAAGGTGTTTAACACTAAAAACTCCCATAATTTCACGCAACTTCCCAACGTCATCAAAAGTCCATTTTTACCGTCCATTGTTTTGGTTGAGAGACCCCTAGCAGCAGAAAGTTACATATTTTACGTTTAACATCAGAAAATTGTAGGTCATCCAGGATTTTATATCTTTAATGCATGCTTGAAGTTTAGCTAACTGACGTTGGTCTGGTTTGATTGACAAGTATAATTGGGTGTCATCCGCATAACAGTGATAGTTAATTGAGTGTTTCCTAATAATATTACCAAGAGGAAGCATATATAAGGAGAATAGAATTGGTCCCAGCACTGAGCCTTGTGGAACACCATGGCTAACTTTAGCGTACTTGGAAGATTTATCATTAACATTAACACATTGAGATCGATCAGAGAAATAAGACTTAAACCAGCTTAGTGCGATTCCTTTAATGCCGACTAAGTGTTCCAATCTCTGTAACAGGATGGTATGGTCAATAGTGTCAAATGCAGCACTGAGATCTAGTAAAACAAGTATGGAGACAAGTCCTTTGTCTGTAGCAGTTAGAACGTTGTTAGTAATTTTCACCAGTGCCGTTTCTGTGCTATGATGCTTTCTAAATCCTGATTGAAAGTCTTCAAATAAACTGTTGCTATGGAGAAAATCACATAACTGATTAGCAATTACCTTCTCACGGATCTTGGAGAGAAAGGGAAGGTTAGATATAAGTCTATAGTTTGCTAAGACCTCAGGATCGAGGGTGGGTTTTTTCAGAAGAGGTTTTATCACAGCTACTTTAAATGACTGCGGTACATAACCTGTTAATAGAGACATATTGATAATATCTAGTAACGAAGTGTTAACCATGGGTAATGCTTCTTTGAGTAGCCTCATTGGGATGGGGTCTAAGAGACATGTAGATGGCTTTGCTGAAGATACCTTTACCATTAGCTGTTGAAGGTCTATAGGAAAAAAAACAGTCAAAGTATATGTCAGGTCTAGTCGTTCTATCTAGCAGTCCTGCGTTAAAAGGTGAACCGTTAGAACTTGAGGGCAAAAGGTGATGGATTTTATCTCTAATTGTTGTAATTTTATCATTAAAGAAGCTCATGAAGTCATCACTACTCAGAGCTATCGGAATAGATGGCTCACAAGAGTGATGACTCTCTGTCAGCCTGGCTACAGTGCTGAAAAAAAACCTTGGGTTGTTCTTGTTTTCTTCTATTAATGATGAGTAATAGCGTGATCTAGTATTTCTGAGGGCCTTCCTATAGGTTTTCAGACTGTATTGCCAATCCAAGCGAGATTCTTCCAGTTTGGTGGAACGCCATTTACTTTCAAGTTTTCGCGAGATTTGCTTTAATTTACGAGTTTGGGAGTTATACCAAGGTGCAAGTTTCCTTTGCTTCATCGTCTTCTTTTTGAGTGGAGCAACAGAGTCTAAAGTAGTCCGTAGGCAGGCCGTAACACCATCTACACAATTGTCGATTTGAGAGGGACTAAAGTTTACATAAAGGTCCTCTGTTGTATTAAAGCACGGTAATGAGTTTAGTGCTGTTGAAATATCTTCCTTAAATTTAGCTATAGCACTGTCAGATAGGCATCTAGTGTAGAAGCTTTTATCTAATTTTGTATAATCGGGTATTAAAAATTCGAAAGTTATTAAAAAATGATCTGATAATAAAGGATTTTGCGGGAGCCTCCCTGAGCCTCTAGGAATTTGAGTATTAATATGACTGGGAGGAGTCGCTTCATTTAGACTAACATATTCTTCATGGCCCAGCCAGGTTTCAGTAAGACAGAATAGATCAATTTGATTATCGGATATCAATTTGTTTTCTAGTACTGCTTTAGAAGATAGAGATCTGATATTTAATAATCCACATCTAATTTTCCTATCCTGTTCTATCATTGCAGTGGTAGTTTTAATTCCAATTAGGTTGTTAAGTATTGCCCCTCTCTTGGTTACCTTTGATCTAATTGATCTGTGTTGAGGAACAGACACCGTCTCATGTTTGCAGTCAACTTCTTATTACTTATGGGATTCACCACTTTATATGGTCTATTGTTGATTATAACTGGAATAGTACTAGTACTACATGTTACCCTGCAGAAAACATTTTCAGATTCATCCACTTGTATAGTGCTATCAGGATCAATACCTGGGGGGCATGAATCTGTGATATTTTCAACAGAATGTAAATACTTGCCTTCTGTCAGTGTGGTCGTTATGTTGTCAGATAGCAGCCTGGCTCCGTGTTGGTTTGGGTGGAGACCATCATGCTTCAGCAGGCTGGGCATTTCCCAGAACAAGTTGAAGTTGTCGACATAGGGAATGCTTAGGGCAACAGTGGTGAGGAAAAACTTCCTTTTAGGGAGAAACCTGGGACAGACCCAGGCTCTTGGTAGGCGGTGTCTGACGGTGGGGGTGTGATGAACAGTGGCAATAATAGTCACAATAAAGATAATAGTCACAATAAAGATAATGGAACAGTGACTAGAAATAGTAGTTGTAGTAGTTCATGGCATAGCAGGGCACTGCAGGGCGATACAGGACGTAGCAGGGCACAGCAGAGCAGGACGTAGCGGGATGTAGCAGGACGCAGCAGGGCGTGCAGCAGGACCACGGCGACAGCTGCAACCATGATGTAGGTACCACCCTAATCCAAGGAAACATGCTGGGCGAAAAAAAAAAAACATACGGACTCCGGGGAATAAGCTCCCCAGAGCTAGGTAGCTAAAAGCCTATAAAAGGTTCATAAACATTTTTACAAAAGAAATGGCTGTGTTTAATCCACCTACATCATTGTTTAAAACACATTAAACCAGCAGGAAGACTGAAAACACTTGCTGACAGGGGAAGTCCACAGGCTCCTGAGGGCTTGGAACGCTGCCTTCAAAGCTGGCAACGTAGTGGGTCTGAGGACAGCCAGGGCCAACCTGTCACGAGCAGTGATGCCACGTAACGCGTTACTAGTAACACGTTACTCTAATCTGAGCACTTTTTTCAATAACGAGTAATCTAACGCGTTACTATTTCCAAACCAGTAATCAGATTAAAGTTATTTATCCAAGTCACTGTGCGTTACTATTTGTCATTTTCCTTAATTCAATTCAATTTAATTCAATTTTATTTATAGTACATAGGTTATCTCGAGACACTTTACAGAGAGTAGGTCTAGACCACACTCTATAATTTACAAAGCCCCAACAATTCCAACAATTACAGTAATTCCCTCAAGAGCAAGCAGTGCGACAGTGGCGAGGAAAAACTCCCTCTTGGGAAGAAACCTGGGACAGACCCAGGCTCTTGGTAGGCGGTGTCTGACGGGCCGGTTGGGGGTGTGATGAACAGTGGCGATGATAGTCACATTAATAATGGAACAGTGACTGGATGTAGCGGGGAGCTGCAGGGTTCAGCAGGAAGCAGCATGACATTGCAGGGCACCGCTGAGCTCAGCAGGGAGTGCAGCAGGACTACGGCGACAGCTGGAACCTTAGTAAAAATCTATATTTTTGCTTTCTTCTTGCGTCTCGGGGAGTGAAGTCACGTATGCGACAAGTCACGTTTTCAGCATGTGGACAGTTCACGTGTACCACGCAGCGACACAAACGTAAACAACAATGGAGGGAGGAGAGAGATGCACGCTTTCTAGCTGGAAATACAGTCATTATGAGTTTGTGTCAGCTAAAGACGGCAATATTAAGTTTCGTTGTACACTCTCTGCTGGTGGCGACTACGTCAAATTTGAAGAAACATTTGGAGTCGCAGCGCTGCAGTCAAACTTACAGAGCAAGTCCCAGCTGGTGGAGCGAAGCAGAGAGGAGGAGGTCCCCCACCACCCAAACAACAAAAGCTGGACTTCGGTGCAAAACCAATAAGTGGGGGACAGTTGAAGAAGTTGGTCGGGCAATAATGCTGCCCTTAAACACGGTTGACTCGCTCTCTTTCGTGCCATAATTAACCAGATCCTACTACTGGCAACGCTGAGCTGCCTCACAGTAAACCGGTTGTCATTTTTATGTTGAGGCTGTGGGGGTGTTGTCGGCAGCTGCTGCATGCAAGTAACTTGTAATCTAACTTCGTTACTTTTTCAAAGTAACTGTGGCAACACTGGTCACGAGGCATCAGAAAAGCCAAGAAACCGTAGAATATAAGCCCACTCCGGAGACCTGCGACATCTCCACCTCCCTGCTGAACCAGCTGAACGACTTCTTCGCTCGCTTTGAGGCAGACAACAGCACCCCGGCACAGCCCCACCGCTTCCCAGCGACCAGGTGTTGACGCTATCCCCAGATAGCGTGAGGCGATCCCTCAGAAGGACGAACCCATGGAAAGCCCAGGGTCCTGACAACATTCCTGGTCGTGTCCTGAGAGACTGTGCAGAGGAGCTAACAGATGTCTTCACTGACATCTTCGACACCTCGCTGAGACAGGCTGTTGTCCCCATGTGCCTCAAAGCAACCACCATCATCCCGGTCCCAAAGAAGTCGTCTCCCTCCTGCTACAATGACTACCGCCCGGTTGCACTCACTCCCATCCTCATGAAGTGCTTTGAGCAGCTAGTCATGCAGCACATCAAGTCTTTCATCCCCACCGCCCTGGACCCTTTCCAGTTTGCATATCGGTCTAACCGCTCGACCGATGACGCCGTCTCTGCTGCCCTCCACTCAGCCCTCACCCACCTGGAGACTAAAGGCTCCTACGTCAGAATGCTGTTCATCGACTTCAGCTCAGCACTCATCACAATCATCCCCCAGCAGCTCATCCACAAACTGGACCAGCTGGGGCTCAACACCTCCCTGTGCAACTGGCTGTTGGACTTACTGACAGGGAAACCACAGGCAGTTCGGGTCGGCAGCAACACCTCCATCACCATCACACTTAACACAGGGGACCCCAAGGATGTGTGCTGAGCCACCTCCTCTTCACTCTGCTGACTCATGACTGCACACCATCATTCAGCTCGAACTTGTATTAAGTTTGTGGACGACACAGCTGTGGTGGGTTCCATCAACTACGGCGATGAGACAAACTACAGGAGTGAGGTGAGCAGGCTGGCCACGTGGTGCAAGGTCAACAATCTCCACCTGAACGTGGAGAAGACGAAGGAGATTGTTGTGGACTTCAGGAGAGTGCACACCCAGCATACTCCACTAACCATCAACGGTGCTGCAGTGGAGAGGGTGAGCACCACCAAGGTCCTGGGTGTGCACATCTCTGAAGACCTGTCCTGGAGCCACAACACTAGCCTCGTGAGACCGTCATGATCTGGCGAGCTCCAGTTTTCCACTCGCAGATCAGTCTGGCATCTTGAGGCAGAGAAAATTTGGAGCCGTTAGCCAAACGACCGGGCCAATCTGCGTTGGTTTTGAGGAGGGTTAGGTGGTGATAGACCGATGGTTTATCCAATCAGCTAACCAGTATTATCAGCCAGCGGTAGCCCTAATTCTGTTAGCCGCTCGCTAATGCTTTTTTTCTCTTGGATCCTTCTTTTGGAATATCGTCCGGGAACCTGAAATGGTGCCTTTTATTCCTAAATTCTCGTTACACAAATGGCAAATATCCTTTACCGACATGTCGCTTGCATGCTGAGCTAACGAGCTATGCTTTGCCTGCAGCAGCAGGGGCGGGCTTGTGGTTGTATTTTCATACGCTTTGTGGATCTGATTGGTTGATTTGGCCCGTCTATCACCAACATAGGTGATAGACAGATGGTTCATCCAATCAAATAACCAGTATTCCGCCCCTTCCCAAAAGTTCTCCAACGGAAAGTTCCCAGATGGATATGCCGAGCAAATGTGAAGCAATCCATCTGGAGGAGTCAGGTTACCACAACACAGCATCACTGGCCAAAAAAGCCCAACAGCGCCTGTACTTTATGCGCAAACTGAGAAGAGCAGGAGCACCGTCCCCCATCATGCACTTCTTCTACAGAGGCCCCATTGAGATCATCTTGACCAGCTGCATCACCGTGTGGTACGGTGCCTGCACCATGTCCAGCTGCAAGACTCTGCAGTGTATAGTAAGAGCAGCTGAGAAGATCATTGGTGTCTCCCCCCCCCTTTCGGACATCTATAACACCCGCCTCACCAGCAAAGCAACCAGGATTGCAGGTGACCCCCCCCCCCCATCTCACAGCGTCTTCAGCCTGCTGCCATCAGGGAGGACACTGAGCAGTCTCCGGGCCAGATCCAGCAGGCTCAAAGACAGTTATTTCCACCAGGCTTTAAGGAGACTCACCTCCCTCCCTGCTCTACCGTCACTCCCTCCCTCCTCACCTCCTCACTTCCTCCACTGCACCCTGCCACAGACTAGGACTGCACCCCCCCACCTCAACACCACTCATACACTCTGAACTCCCCCTGCTTGTTTATTATTGCACTACACTGCTCTACCTCACCTGTTTAAATATTTTAAATACTTTTTATTTATCCTATTTATTTTTAAATACTCAAGTGCCTTGATTGTGAGTCTGATTGTTGATTGTTTATTGTACGTCTTGTTGATAGTTGATTGTTTATTTTTATATCATGTTAAATTGTTGATTGTGTATTCTATGTATTTTTCTATTTATAGAAACTTATTTATTTTGCACCGGGGGTCCGAGAGGACTGACATTTCATTTGTGCTGTATGTCATGCATGTATAGCACATCTGACAATAAAGCTGACTTGACACTTGTTATCCTCTTATAAACAGATATAAAGTCACAACATATTTCCATCTTCTGCTGCTTTAGTTCTGCTCATTAAACTCTGAAGTGTCGTTAGTAAAAATCCCAAAGTTGTGCTAATGTTAGATATATGCAGGGAATGGCAACTTCTCCACTTGTTACTTCTGTATGTTCTCATAGTTCAAACACAGTTGCCCACAAGACATAAAGTGACATTCGGTCAGGGTGCGTGAACACAGGCCCCCAGCAGAAAAGCAGCACATCATGTTTTAGATCAGCAGAGGATACAAGTTTGGCAGAACACATTGACAATTATTTTAATTTATACAGAATATACATCCATAAATAATATCTTTGATGAAAAAGATATGTCAGGCTTCATTTTGTAGCGCTACCCCATCAGTTTTTCTGCAAGATCACACACTGGTCTGCTCTGTGTATTGATTACATCACTCACAGCTCCGTCTTGGGTCTGAGTAAAAATAGACTTGAGGAGTGGGATGTGTGGTGTGTTTGTGGGAGGACTGGAACCAGATGGTTAGAGAGGTGTTTTCATATGCAGAAAGTACATTGTGAAGATTACCACAGCAAAGTCCATGCTTAGAGAACAAAAGAAGAGAGAGGCAAGGCCTGGATACTGTGGCTGGACTTTACTCCTCTGACACACACTGACACTGTGCAGTTCTTTTCTCCCTATATTCTCCTGTGTGTGTGCTCATACAGTATGCATGTGTGTGTGGATTGTCTCTCTCCTCGTTTCCCCTCTGGCGTCTCCCTGACTTTTAAACTACCTTGAACGCAATTATGTCTCCAACTTGAGAGAGCTCATAAAGTAGCAGAGTGTGGAACAGCTCTGTAGACCCTATTTACCAAACCTCTTCTGACGCAGGTTGAATTAAAGAAGCACAGAGCTTTTTTTCAGAGACAACACACAGACACACACACACAGACACACACACATACACATACACACACAGAGGAAGGCATATCAAATCAAACAGGAGGATATGTCTGAATGTGCAAACCTGTCTACACCTGGCATGGCCTGGTTTTTTAAATTTGGTATTACTTGTGATGAATTGCTTCGGCTTTCATTTTTTTCGTTTTATTTGAATGACATCTGTTATTTGTTTTATGTATAGAACTGTTTTAATAGCTAGTAGGTTGTTTCTAGAGTTGGTGACTTAAGTTGGCCTGTAAATCCAAAAGTCAAAAGATGAGTGAAAGGAAATTATATTCCGACTTGTACTGCTTTGTACATTTTCAATTCAATTTTATTTATAGTATCAAATCATAACACGAGTTATCTCAAGACACTTTACAGATAGAGACATGTTTAAATAATACCACAATATTCACACTAAGCCACTTAATTTTTCTGTGCGGATCAGGTAGCTGTCGGATATTAAAACTGCCACATTAAACTGTCTTGTTAAAGCGATAAGAAGCAATAGTATTAGCATTTAGACAGATGTAATCAGATTTGTGATCTGGCTAATGGAGATGCTGGATTAACTTCTAACTTGGTGTGAGGGTGAGGTTAAGGTAACAAGGATTGCCTTGTGCAACTTATTCCTTCAAGCACTTTCCTGTTATCCTGTTACAACATTATGATAGAAGTATATGATGGCCATTCTCATGTTCAATTTTGTCTCATAATTTGTTGCAGTAATTTTGGGGTTGATGACTTTTGTTGTACAAATTTGGTGCAAAATGTAACCATTTTATACCACTGGATAGTTGATTAAAAACATGGTCAAAAGTTCCTCCAAAATACCTCATAAAGACAACAAGATCTTAAAGACCACCATAGAAAGAGGAATGCTGTGAGTTGATATCAAAAACTTTTGAAGTTTGGAGATTTCTGTAAGAATTGAATTTTCGGCGATTGGATGGCGAGCATTTTGGTTCTGGAAACTGCTCAGAAACCCCCTTATTGTTTACCTAGTAAAAACACAGATGGTCTGAATGCCACAGAGGCCTGTACTATGAATCCAGATTAACATGCCCCGGATTTCTTCTTTCTTCAGTTACCCGGCTTCACCTAAACTAACAACCACAGTCCTGCATAACCCGTGTCACGACGCTGGTTAACAACTAGTTAAATCAACCCAGGGTTTCCCAATCCAGCAGCGCACGCGTTCACATAAAAGAGGCGGTGTTTGCACAACGTGACCAATCACAGACATCTACCAGAGCCGCCTATTTTACATAAGAAGAGCAAACTATAATTCTACATAAATATGAAGAACAGAGACACGGTTTAACAGGCAAAACACAATACAGTCACTGCTTCCTAAAACAGGAAGGAAAGCTGTCAAAAAAAAGCTGCGTAAATCAACTCTTATTAATATCACTTCCCCATCAGTCAGGACCAAGATCTGACTATAATTACACTTATGCTTTCCATAAACTGCCGTTGCTTTAGCCTATGATTTCAGTTGCAACCCTGGCAGTGGTAAGCAATTGTGAGAGCAAATAAAAAATATAAAAACATAATTCAAACTGATGTGAGGCATTGGCAACACACGCCGCAAGAAGCCGAGAAATAGCCTTTGCATAATCCCCTGCGTTGAAAATCTATATCTTTCATAAAAATACCCATCAGGGAATGTTAACGGGGTTGTCAGTCTCTAAAAGTTTGCACTTTTCTGAGTGCATCCCTATCTCTCTCTCTCTCTCTCTCTCTCTCCTCACACCGAGCTCCGCCTGATCTTCTAAGAACGGTGACACCGTTATCAATCAAGTATTGATTGGTCAGTAGGCGGTGCTTTAACACCGGTTGATCTCTAATCTGGAACATAACCTGCTCCCAACCAGGTTAGGTGTTCAGCATAAGTTACCACGGCGATTGAACCCGGTAACAAGTGAGCCACCGTTGTGATACAGAAAACCCTGGGTTGAACCTGAAGTTACCTCGGTAACCCCAAATCTTGCTTTGTAGTACAGGCCTCTGGTCTCTAGTTTGTGGGTGTAAAGTTTGATGAGGCTGTGATTATTCCAAAGGTCATAACATGTCATTTTATACAGTGAGGTCAAGTTTAAAAACAAAGACGGTCTCCTTACAGTGAAATGGCTACTATGGAAACTAACATCATCCCACATGTACACAATTGGACTCAATCCACAAGAGTTTCAGCTTTCCAGTCATACCCAATCTCTGCAATTCCAAGACTGTACCTGACCCAAATTTGCATAAATATTCAAATACACCATTTTAGAAGTAGACAGACAGAAATAACATTGTATTTGTATATGTATTAGAAAAACTGAATGTTTTTTGCCCATGCCAGCAAGTTATATATTTGTTGCTATATAATACTTAACAGTGTGTAGGCATGTCTGTGACAGGGTGACTTGTGGATACCCATAGAACCTATTTTCATTCTGACACTACAACTTAATGAAACACACGCAAATATACAAAACACAAGCAAATTAAGAAAACATCTTCATAAATTTGACAACACATGCACAGCATTTGGGAAATGCGCTGCAAATACACACAACACAACCAAATACACAAACGCACACAATCACCGAAAACAAATGCAAAAAAAAAAAAAACGCTGCATCCAGATTACACAACGGAAGTTCTCCAGGCCTCTAGAGGGAGCAGCTAAGTGGATCAGCTGATTTTTGACCCCATGGGGGGAGAGAGAGAGAGAGAGCCGGGGCACGTTCAATCTCAGAACGGTGTGCACCGTTGTGAAACGGTGTGTAACTGCTTTGAGATCATAGACTGTAGATATTAAGTCTATGTTAGAGATATGTTTTCTCTCGTTCGGTGGGTGTGTTTCACCAAACGTATCAAATTAATGAAGATGTTTACTTAATTTACTTGTGTTTTGTCTATTTGCGTGTGTTTCAGTGCGTTTGACCCCGCCGGCCACTGTAACCCTTTGAAGATGACCACAGCAGTTTTTACCTAGCGAATATTTAGTATTACGTGTGAGCATTATTTAGCCCCCTTCCCGACAAACTTGCATGTCATTTGGTGCCAATGGATTTTTTAGATGATCTAGTTTCACTCTAGCTTTTAAGCAGACTGCTACGGCTTTTTAAAGACAGTAATCTCGGCCGACATATGGAAAATATTTGCCACAGTTATGGGGGCCAGAGAGGGATCAGGCTTAACATTACAGGGTCACTGCAACTATTCACCCCCCAACCCCACATCAGCCACTGAATCATGTGTGATAAATATATTTGAGGAGTTTAAAGTTAGAAACAAGACACACTCGGCATACTAGATGTATCAAAAGATGTCCCATGTTAGATGTGTTGTACCAAGTGAATTGACTGAAACGGAACAGCCACATTTTTCTTTTCTTTTTTTTCATGTTTTTTTTGGCAATTTAGTTTTTAGAATTCTGTACCCACATTGACACTTCCTGGCCACTGTGCCTTTACCTCTTCTGCAGTCTGGCAGCACCACATCTTATCCAATGATTTTAGAGCTGTCACAGTACGTAGATTGTTTAAGGGCAAACATATCTATATATTATAATATAAATACATTTCCTAGTCTGATACAGTATATATACTAGTAGTAGTAGTCTCGCTTTGCCAGGCCTTCCTCCACAGTGCTGCGAAGGAGGGTCTGGCTAGGTACTACACAGCATTCCTGGATGGGAGAAAAACGTGCTCTGGTTTATTGGCATTTCTTTAAACCAATCACAATCATCTTGGGCAGGGCTCTGCTAAATAGTTTCAGGAAGGAACTTGTTTTGGTGGAACGTGTACGTTCAAAAGTAGTTTTAGTCGTGCAACAGAAAACTCAGATTGGACAGATAGTCTAGCTAGCTGTCTGGATTTACCCTGCAGAGGTATCTTCTGCTGTGCTATATGCTGTGTGTGTGTGTGTGTGTGTGTGTGTGTGTGTGAAAAAAGAAAGAGCAACATAGCAAACGGTGTGATCCTACAAGATGATGCCACACAAGCCTTCTTATCCTCACCTCCGAAGGTGTTCCCAGCAGACAGTTGTGGTGTTGTTCAAGGGAATAAAGACTGTGTGTGTGTGTGTGTGTGTGGGAGTGTGACGTATCTGAGGAGCAGTTAACCATAGTCCTCATAAATCCACCGGAGTTGAAAGGTAACAGACATGCACCTGAAAAGAGTGAAATCTGGCGGAATTTCCGTCCGCAACGGAGCAATCCCGGAAGTGGAATGTTGTGGATATAGACTGTAGTAGTAGTAACAGTGGAAGGAGTAGTGGAAGTAATATTTAGGAATTGAATGATTGCTGCTAACTGGATGTTGGTGTGTAGACTGTGTGGTCTCACTGTGACATGGATTTATCCTCCTCAATGTCCCACAGTGGGCACACCTGGGCCAATAGAGTGCTTGGCTTTATGCCAGCCAACCACTGTGTCATCACCACAGGCATCATTAACTTACACTGTGCTTTTGTGCGCACTACACATTGTAGTGAGATGTAATGGATGGCACACAGAGACGGTGATAGCAGCGTTATGGTGGTGATTTGTCTCATTTCCAGCCCACTGCTGTTCTGGTGTTAACCAGCATCTAATTACTATGTGGAAATGCTGAGGCTGTCTCTACTTTGTCTAAATGTAGGTGTGCGTGAGTGGCTGTGTAGGTGATTTCTTTTTAGTTTGTTCTGCCAGCACTACAAGGAGAGAAACCATTGTATTTTTATCCTCATAAACAAGCAAGCGTTCCTTCTGTCCTGTAGGGAGACCACATTGTGACGATGCTGTACTGGGATTCAATGTCTGGCTCTAGAGAATGAGGTCAAAACATGCAGAAAGGTTACATCTGTTAAAGTTTCACTATTAGTATCCCATTATTATCAAGGTTTTATAAAGTGTCAGTGTGACTTGGAAGCACTCAGCATTCCACCTGTGTCCGTTTTGGTCTTTAAAATACCAAAGCTGACCTTAGTAGGAAGGAATTGTGTAGCCTTTCCCAACATCTTGAGGGGTGTTCCAAGATCACAAACAGCCAACTTCACTGAATGTCTAGTACTGTAAGGTATGTAAAGTTTGAGTCTTAAAACCACAGATCTGGTTGGTTTCCTCTGCCAATTTACATTTGGACTTACTGTCCGTCACAGTTCATAGGCTCAATAGCATATTGTAGACTCATAAGCCCTGTTCACACTGGACTGGTTTACCAGGGGGACATCATGTGATTTAGAAATAACTCCCCCACTATAGCCCAATTCACACGGGATTAGTATTACCTGGTGATCTCTAGTCATTTGCGATAATTATGGAGGTCTGTGATCTTAATCCCGTGTGAATTGGCCACCATATTTCGCCGAACACAAGGGTCCTGTGATATTATTAGTCCCGTGCAAATCGACATATCTGTAATTTGGCAGGGTTGTATATAATTTTTCAAGGTTTTTGTTTCCTGTGTGGCTTTTTTCCCTATCGTGAAAACAGATATGGGAACGCAGCGGGCTGCAGACGCCGCCTGTCATGGCCAACGTAGCCTTGGTCACTGCCTGAACGGAGACCCCCATCCCCGAGTCAACGCGCTCCCTGCGGCTTCGTCCGAGGGCAGACGGTGATGCTGTAACCCCTACCGTGCCTGGCCCAAAAAGATACAGAACCCCAACCTAAGTGCGGTGCAGCGGCCTCGCCCTGGCCGTCCTCCGCGGCCGTCCTCCATGGCTGTCCTCCGCGCACCCCCGGGTACCCAACTCTCATGTCAGTTGATTAAAGTAAAAGCAGGTTTCGCTTATCCCGTGTGAATGCGCCACACAAAACTCAGAGGGGGAGTAATTTCTAAATCCCAGGAGGTCCCCAGAAGATACTAATCCCGTGCGAATAGGGCTAATGTCTGTATTTCGTGAGGCACATTCGCACGGGATGAGCAAAGTCTACATTTAACTTGAATTTACTGACATTATCCCCCCGCATCTGTCACAACTCACATTTATAGTTGCTAGCACGCCAATACGACCCCAAATCACAGACATGCCTTTTCTCAGTGAGTTACAGACAGATTCACACGGGATCAAGAACACAGATGACCCCCGCAATTATTACAAATTACTAGATGGCCCCAGGTAATACTTGCCCCGTGCGAATAGGGCTATAGCGTTAATTTTTGAGATCACTAACAAACAACAAACTGCCTGAAGGAACACAAGATTCCTGGTCATTATGTGCACATGAATGCTTCATTCAAAGCAAGTATGCAAGTGCTCATAGCATATATTTTTTAAGCCTTAGCCTGCTTAGGCATAGAGAAGAACAACCCCCGGGCATTGTGTTGATGTAACCATCAGGTAGGCCCAGAAAAGAGAAACCCTGCAGGCAAAATAAGAGAGAAGCCGTCAAAAAACAGGAGGAGAAGGGAAAGATGCACTCAATCAAACCACAGTGATTTTAACTGGAAAACAGGGTGCACTGGGATTCAAGTTTAATATGAGGAGTAAAATTGTCTTTAATTAATGGGATGTTATGAAGAGGTTAGCTAAGCCTTCTGTCCGACTGCGTGGGGCGACGCTGAGCTGGTTCTAATTGGGGATCACAGTATGTGGAGCCTGGGATTCTCGGTGTGCCAATAATGTCATATAATTGGAAAGAAATCTGTCACACAGACAGAGGCGAGGCACCAGACCCTCCAAGGCTTGCACTTTAAAGATAGATTAATTAACGGACGGCTTCATTGCTCTAATTGTGTGTTCCCAGATAACGAGTTTAGAGTTGAGCCAATTATCTTCTTCCTCTTGCCAACCCATTTCTCCAAGAATGGTATTTTTGAACCCCTCGCTACACTTTGAGGTCACCTTACAGGGGCCAAGTTGCATTGATGAGAGGGAGACGTAATTGAACTGTGCTAAAGTTATGAACTCTGGTACCTTTTTTTGCCCTCTCTTCTCTTTTTCCACCGTTTTACCTCGCATATTTTTGTATATCCTTTATTCTGCCTTTGTTTTCTCGTTATCTCTATTAATGTCCTGTCCTTTTGCTTCTCTTTTTCTTTTGGTCTCTTGCTGATTTAAAGATCAAGCCTCTTAATTCTCCTCATTACAAAGCCTGCTCCTATTTTCTTCTTTTTTAAACCAGCGCTTTTTATCTCACACAGCCGTCCATCCAACCTTGTCTCGTGGGCTTTTAATTGATTTCTAGATAATTATTTAGTTAATTATACCCCTTGACGACAGATTGCTAATAAATATTGATATGAATTATTCAAACCATATGTATGGCTCTGATTGCTACACCAGCCATCACAAGGTGAGGTGTCTAAATTAGAAAACAGATGGGGGGGACTAGGAAGTAAAAAAAAAAAAACTTGGATCCATAACTGCTCCAGTAAAGCTGAATTCCTGCTTGGAGAGAGGAAGGTAAATCATGGTAATGGTTTTAGATCAACACAGTGCTACTGCTATATAGAAAGCTCTGCTCGATAATGGGGGGGAGAGAGATCTAATTGTTACTGTGTTATGCTGTTTTGCTTGTGCTTTGGCAACACTGTACCTACAGTCATGCTAATAAAGCAACATTGAATTGAGAGAGAAGGGGGGCGAGAGAGAGAGAGCGAGGTATGAGCCCAGGTTGGAGGTTGGTAGTGGAAGGTAAAAGACAACATAGAAATGAATACTGTACATAACTGAATTTTGACTCCACAGCGTTCAAGTTTCACAGCCAGTGGTTTTATTCCCACATGCAGACACTGCACTCCCCTGAAAAACAACAAACACAGGACTTTGACCCAGAAGACATGTCCCATTTAAAAAAAAAAAAAAAACTTTAGGTAACAAACGGAACTACATCACGTTCTACGTCACGTGAGTTCAAGTCATGCACTTATGCAAGGAAGTGATGTAATACGTAATGTAACAAATGTACAGATTTTAAAGCCAAACCACAGCCTTCTCCTAAACCGACCCAGTTGTGTTGCCTAAACCTCACCAAACTGTGACTGTTTCACAACATTAACCACGTGTCTAAAGCCTCGACCGTTATGCTTAGGTATGAGGGTCAATTTTTTAAGCCTTTATGTGGACTTTGTAACACAACATGGGGAATACAATATCTGTTGTTTATTCAAATGTCTGAACACAACGTATGTTTACCTTTCCCTAGTCTCGCTTTGCCAGACCATCCTCCAAGGCACCGAGGAGGAGGGTCTGGCTAGTCTACACAGCATCCCGAGATGGGGGAAAAACGTGCTCTGGTTTATTGGCATTTCTTTAAAGCAATCACAATCATCATATGTGGGGCTAAGCTCCGGACAGAGCCACGGTGCCTCTGCTAAATAGTCTCAGGAAGGAACTGGTTTTGGTGGAACATGTGTACTGTGCTCAAAGGCTCAAAGGTTTTAGTTGTGCGACAGAAAACTCAGATTGGACAGATAGTCTAGCTAGCTGTCTGGATTTACCCTGCAGAGATCTGAGGAGCAGTTAACCAAAGTCCTCACAAATCTACCGGGCGTTAGAACGTCAACACAAAGGAAGAGGAAGGTAACGGACATTGGCGAAAATACATGTATCCGGCGGAATTTCCTGCGGCACCGGAGCAATCCCAGAAGTACAATGTCATGGATATAGACTAACCTTTCTCTGACTAGAACCTTTAGCCATGTCGACTGTTGTGGTTTTGATATAGAGCCAGAAAACCCGGTAGGGAGGAGTATGAGATTGGGTTGGATGGGTTTCCTGTTTCCTTTAGCCATGACCATAAATGTGCATTAACCTTACCCAAGTGTTTTTTGTCACCAAACCTACCACAACCTTAGCCCTAGTGGTGGCAAATCAAGAAATAGTATGACTCGTTTTTTTAATGGTTTTAGGACGGCACTGACAGTCACTTTGCACCTGCAAATACAGGGCTGCAGATCACAAACATCCAGTTAGACCTTTTAAACTGGTTGGCTTCTCCTATGTGTGAAGGAGACACTGCATTCCTTTCCCAATTGCTATTCCACCTGCCGGTGTCACCTGCCAGGCTGCTTGTGCTTGTTAAGATGTGTTAGTTCAGCCATTATATGCAGAACAATTTTCAAGCAGAAAATGCAAAAAAATTTTTAATGATATGTCATTAAAAGAAAAAGCAAGAATGCCGTTGCATGCTCTACAGCAGTGTTTCTCAAACAAGTTTATTTTTAAAATATAAAAATATCAGTCATGCATAACTCCTTAAATAATTTTACTACAGTAATGAATGAATTTAATGATACATTCCAAATATCTGAAATGTAGCATTTAAGGGCTTTTCCGTTACAAAGTTGTTGTTGTCGTTGTTTAGTAAATCACACTAATGGTGCAGCAATATCATGTATCTCTTTATTTAGGCTTTTTTTTTAACCCAAAATGTCGCTGTGCTGGTCAGGGGGTACTTGGCTGAAAAAAATATTTCAAACGGGGTACGTTATTGAATTTTTTTGAGAACCACTGATCTACAGCAACTATAGAAAGTAAATGGGAGAAGACTGAGTGAAGGTATGAGAAAATAAGTAAATAAGATTGGAGGCATTAGTGTTGAGGATTGGAGGTTATTTTCAGAGACCATTGGGAAAATAGGTCAAGCTTCCAAAAAAGAAAGTGTGTGTGTGTGTGGGGGGGGGGGAAATCAAAGCTCTTAATTGGCTTGTTAAGACTTGGAAGCATGAGCTGGGAGAGGAGTTGCCTTGAGTTAGTAGTTAGAGGAAGAATGAAAGAAAACAGAATGAACTTAAAAAGAAACAAATCCACATGGAGTGTTGAGAGAGAGTAAGAGAGAGAGAGAGAGAGAGAGAGAGAGAGAGAGAGAGAGAGAGAGAGAGAGAGAGAGAGAGAGAGAGAGACCAGTAAAGGTTAAAGAGGGGAAGAAGAAGAGATGGAGTTCAGTTGAAACAGCTTTATTTAATTAGTGTTAGACGGTTAAGATGGCACGGTGGAAGGATGTGCATGAGTGAGCTCTGCACTCGGGCCTGTCTGTCTAAGTTATATTGAACTTATTTTACATTGCAATGATTCATTGAAAATGATACCTATTATACGAATCAACAGTTTTGAAACTGGGCTGAACATTATATCTTTGGAAGACGCAAGAGTGTGTTTTTGGAACTCTGCGCGAAAAGTTTGACCGCGAGTGGAACAATGGCAGGTGAAAACACAATGGAAGGTATACTCCGCGCAATCAAAGACCGCAAACAGGAGGTTCTTTCAAATATCCAAGCATTAGACAAGAAAGTAAATCAGCTTATCATTGCTATGAACAACTTGTCAGAGCAAAATCTAAAATATGCAACAAAGAGTGAGTAAAGCCAAAGATGACGTAGCAGATGCGCTTCACAGAGCCACCCTGCATGGAGCGGAGCCATCGGCTAACTGGGCGCAACAGGACCGACACATCGAAGTGACCTCGGCCCATCATTGTGAAATTCCTTAACTACCCGGACAAGATGAAGATCCTTCGGCTGGCATGTGAGAAAAGAGAGCTCTGGTTCAAATATAACAGAGTTTACCTCTTCCCCGACTTCAGCGAAGCAGTGCAATCCAAACGCAGGGCTTTCCTGCTGGTGAAACAGAAACTCCAGAAACTAAGAATACGGTATGCTATGATCTTCCCAGCGATATTATCTATTGAACATGATGGTATTCAATCAAGGTTTCATTCACCAGAAGAGGCAGAGATCTACGTAAATAGAATACAGGTCAGTGAACCTGCTTCACCTATGATATGACAGGGTTCTATCGGTGTGTAGTATTAGTGATAAAGTAATCAGTTTGTTTGTTTTCCTTTTCATTTTATTTGTATTTTGGAAAATATTAGTTCTTGCTTGAATTATGTTACTATTTAAAATAATGGATAGACATGGGCTCCTTCCTGCAGTGGTTAGGGTATGGTTTGGCACAGCACGTCTTTTGGACTTGGGCTGGGCCTTTTGCTGTTGGGGTGGGAGGAGTGGGTTTATGTGTCTTATGTACCGGAAGGTCATTGCTTTATTATATATATATATTTTTTCTATGTTATAAATGAGTTAGGTTTATTTATGTATGTTATGAGCAGAGCAGTGCCTTGTAAATTATTTTATATAGTGTGGTTGAATATAAGCCTCAGTAAAATATATAAAATGTAATTCCTCATGTCATTCAATAATTCCATTTTAACCTGTTCCTGGAACATCAAAGGGTGGAAACATCCCATAAAAAGGAATAAAATCTTGTCTTACTTGAAAAAAAAGAGAAAGTAGCAATTGGACCGTTACAGGAGACACATCTAACAAAGGCTGAACACTCAAAATTAAAGAGAAATTGGGTTGGGCAAGTATTTTCTGCCTCATATAACAGCAAAAGTAGGGGAGTTACTATTTTAATTAATAAGGACCTTCCACTAAAATTCGAGAATTGTGAATCTGATCCAGATGGTTGCTTTGTGTTTCTATACGGCTTTGTATATGGCGAAATGATAAGCATTTTAAAAGTTTATGCTACACCAAATATACATTGGAATGTATTTACAAAATTAACTTTATTGCTTGTACAATATAGTGCCCCTAATGATATTATTGGTGGTGACTGGAATTGTGTGTTAGATGGGAAATTAGATAAGCATCCTAGCAATCTATCAACCATTCCAACCCGTATACAAAAAGCTATCCGTCAAATGTTAGATGAAGTTGGTTTGATAGATGCTTGGCATCTGCTGAACCCAGATAATAAAGATTATACATTTTATTCTAATCCTCACAAGTTTTATTCTAGAATTGACTTTTTTCTTGTTCCACAATCTTCTATAGAACAAATTGAAAAATTTAATATTGGATCTATTCATATATCAGACCATGCTCCAGTTTTTCTGGGTATGTACATTTCATATAATAAGTTAAACGGACACAGCTGGAAATATAATAGATCTATATTATCCGACCCAGATTGTTGTTCCATGGCTCAAAAAGAATTACAAATGTTTATCCAGGAGAATGATAATGAATACACAAATCCCTCAAACTTATGGGAAACAACTAAGGCCTATTTAAGGGTCATTATTATATCATATTGTTCAGCAAAAAAGAAAAAAAAAAGTTGAAAGAACAGAAACGTCTTGAGCTGGAATTACAAAAAGCTGAATCTGAGCATAAACGCAATGGCTGCAATGCGAACTGGCACACAGTAATAAGAACTAGAACTGCCCTAAACACAATCCTATCTCAGAATGCAGAAAAGGGTTTATTTAGACAAAAACACAAGATATATGAATATGCTAATAGATCAGGGAGGTACGTAGCTAATCTTCAAACACACCTATTAATAAAATTAAGGATAAACATGGGAAGCTGCATTATACAAACATTGAAATTGCTAATGTATTTAATGTATTTTTTTTCATCTTTGTATACATCCAAAACAGTGGGCATGGATGATAAAATTAATGATTTATTTTCAATGTATAAATCTTCCTAAGGTATCTGATGAAGATAGGATAAAGTGTGGTATGGATATATCTTGTATGGAAGTTGAGGAGGTGAAAGGCACCTTAGCATCTGGAAAGGCTTGTGGACCAGATGGTCTTCCCCCAGAGATTTATAAAACGTTTAAGGTATTCTCTCTCCCCTAATTACTAGAATGTTTAAACACTCTTTGTCAATCAAAATGCTTCCTCAATCGTTACAATTGGCTACAATTAACATGATATTAAAGGAAAGCAAAGACCCAGAATATCCTGAATCCTATAGACCAATAAGTATCCACAGACTGTAAAATTTTAGCTAAACTTCACGCTACTAGGATTAATTATATTATACCAAAAATTGTGGGACATGACCAGACTGGCTTTGTCCAAAACAGGCAATCATATTCAAACATTAGGAGATTATTAGGTATTTTACAGTATATTAAAATTCTGAAACGTAATGCATTAGTGGTATCATTAGATGCTGAAAAAGCATTTGATCACATAGAGTGGGATTATTTGTTTAAAACTTTAAAGGAGTATGCTTTCGGGGATGGGTTTATTGAATGGGTAAAGTTGTTATATTCTGCACCACAAGCATCAGTTTCTATTATGGGGGTAATGTCTTCTCCTTTATCTATAAATAAAAGGTACCAAACAAGGATGCCCTTTATCTCTTTTATTATTTGTATTAGCAATGGAACCTTTGGCGGAGATGATTAGATGTAGCTCCTCAGTTGTCGGTATTCAAACTAAAAAACAAATACACAAGAGTTCACTTTATGCAGACGATGTTCTTTTATTTTTGAACAATCCCATTTCTTCCGTCTCAGCTGTTGTCCAGATAATAAATGAGTTTGGGGTGTTCTCTGGCTATAAAGTCAACTATAGAAAATCATTCGCATTACTGCTAGGGAACTTGACTTGTTCTGACCTATCAGGTTACATTCCTTTTCAGTTGTCTCCTAATGGGTTTAGATACTTGGGAATTAATATCTGTTGTAATTTCACTGATATGGTAAAAATGAATTTAGACCCAGTGGTGAATGAAATTCGAAAAAATCTTCAAAGAAGGAGCCCTTTGTTAATATCATTACTTGGCAGAGTTGCCATCATTAAGATGATTGTCTTACCCAGGCTATTATATCCATTGCAGATGCTACCCAATTATGTTCCAGTTAAGTTTTTTTAAATCACTACATAGTTTGATAAAGTAAATTTATATGGAAGTGCAAGCGCCCAAGATTTAAATTGGAGGAACTGCAGTTACCAAGGGACAAAGGGGGGTTAGCACTGCCAAATATAATGTATTATCACCGGGCCTCACAATAAAGATATATTACTGAATGGTTAAATAATTATGCTGATTCCACATTTCTGGATTTGTAAAATATTGGATGTGAACCGGTTTTGTCAGATATGCCCTTTTATAAATAATGCAATCTCATTACAGGGAATGAAAGATAATTTTATTGTTAGAAATACAATTAAAACATGGAATCAAGTACGTAGACACTTTGGGATTAAAAATCAACTCTCTGTTCTGGCGCCTGTTGTTTGCAATCCTGATTTTGAATTGTCTTGTTTAGATGTGGGTTTTAAAACATTGAACGATGCTGGTATCTTTCAAATACAAGATCTCTTCTCAGATGGGATTCTAAAATCTTTCTCCCAACTCAGAACTGAATTTGAGCTCCCTCAAACACAATTTTTCTGTTATTTACAGCTTAGGAGCTATATCCATTCTATACCAATATATATGAGTGGCTTGAGTATGAATCCGCTTGAAAAGATACTGTTAAAGGCTTCTTCCTTAAAGAAGAAAGTTTTAAGTTATATTTACTCTCAAATATTTGTCAACACCCCTACGATTAATAGTAAAACTTCCTTGTTGAATCCCAACTGGATGAGGGGATGTGGAAAAGGATCTTGTTGAATGCAAAGAAAATTACATGTTCTAATAAATCCTATGAGACTCAATATAAGATTATCCACAGACTAAGTTTCTCCTGCTATTTGATGTAAATATGACCCTATGTGCTCATCATTATGTGTGAAATGTAAAAATAGCTGTGGCACTTATAACATAATGTGGTCATGTTCAAAAATCTCAAGTTTCTGGCTATTGGTCCAAAACGAGATTAAGAACATTTTTAGGTTTGATATTCCACAAAATCCATACCATTTTGTACTGGGACTGGATGCTAATTGTGATCGTAGGTACAGTACAGGCCAAAAGTTTGGACACACCTTCTCGTTCAGGGAGTTTCCTTTATTTTCATGACTATTTACATTGTAGATTCTCACTGAAGGCATCAAAACTATGAATGAACATATGTGGAATTATGTACTTAACAAAAAAGTGTGAAATAACTGAAAACATATTCTAGTTTCTTCAAAGTAGCCACCCTTTGCTCTGATTACTGCTTTGCACACTCTAGGCATTCTCTTGATGAGCTTCTAGAGGTAGTCACCTGAAATGGTTTTCCAACAGTCTTGAAGGAGTTCCCAGAGATGTTAGCACTTGTTGGCTCTTTTGCCTTCACTCTGCGGTCCAGCTCACCCCAAACCATCTCGATTGGGTTCAGGTCCGGTGACTGTGGAGGCCAGGTCATCTGGCGCAGCACTCCATCACTCTCCTTCTTGGTCAAATAGCCCTTACACAGCCTGGAGGTGTGTTTGGGGTCATTGTCCTGTTGAAAAATAAATGATGGTCCAACTAAACTGGCTGGAATTTCCTCACTCACTATTGGATGAAACCATTACTTTTAAACAAGAAAAATATCTCGTGATTGGTTGACAGGTCTGTCATGGGTTAGGCTATTGGTCACCCTGGGCCATTATTATTATAATTATAATAATAAAAAATACATACATACATATATATATATATATATATATATATATATATATATATATATATATATATATATATATATATATATATATATATATATACATATATATATATCAGCCTTCAAAAGGTGTAGTCCTGGGAGGATTTAAGCAGAGGGAGAGGTTAGTCTTTTCCTGGCCAATATCCTCGTTGACCATCAGCTCCTAACATGTTACTCCCCTGGGCCTTTGTTGCTCACTGTCTCCTCTCCTCCTGCAGCCTTGGGCTGGCTCTCTTAACACCTTCCCTCTGATTACCTGATGGGCTGCAGGTGTGACCAGTGCCAGGTGCCAAGTGGCTGCAGCACCTGCACACGCAGATAGACTCCCTCAATCACTTCCCCCAGTCTGAGCCTATGTACCTGTGCCCTGTGCTGGACTGGCTGACCCGTTTCCCCTGGTTTGCCACAATATATATTTATGTATTATATATTTATTTAATATATGCTATGTTGTATATTCATGTTATTGTTATCCTAAGGAAAATGATTTGACAGGAACGTGCTGTTTATTCAAAATAGAGCTTTATTAACACAAAACACAAATGCAATCAGAAAAAAACTATGTACAAAGCATAGGACACACACAGCTCACACAACAAATATCCCATGCTCACAAGAAGCAGCGAATTCTGTCTGAATTCGGTCCATTTAGCAGACGTCTGTGGTTCGTTGTCCTGTAGGTCTATGGTGGCGCACTTCCAAATGTCACCTCACCTGCAGCCAGCTCACTCTGTCTCGCTTCCAGCAGCTATAAAGACAGTCAGTACTGTGCAATGCACTGCTTATGGACACAAAACATCTATGAATACACCTGAAAAATATTCACATTAACCAAATGGATCTAATCTTACCCTCTTTTCTTCTCGATTGACTCCGAGCTGAACTCTTCACAGCTTCTGCCCACGATGTCACATCTGGTTGTTTCTACCGAAGCTCCTGTGTACTGTCTCGTAGTTTACAGGCAGCTGGAAAACAATTAAATGAGAGTGGTATGAATAAATAAATAAAAAACACAAGTCACAGTGAAATTAAACAAGGAAAGATGAAAAAGTAAAAAATACTTAACACACAATGGCGTCATTATTAGCGACATGTAAATCTGGACTTGCAAACAGCTCTGAGCAAATATAGGTCACGGCCTCGTTATGAGGCGAGGTTAGTCTGTAAAAAAAATAAAAAAATATATGTCCTTATACAGAAGAATGAATTAAATTCATTTAATGAAAGCATATTCTTAAAATCTTACCCTTGCTCCGGTTCGTAGCGCCTGCTACAGTTTGTCTCCGAGTTGTGAAAAATACATTTTCTTTCTCAACTGAAAGCAGCCAGGCACACAAGCTGTGCCGCTCGCGTTTAAACTTGGTGGGGTTTAAAACATTACTGCCAAGTCTAAGTAGCCTGTTGTTAAGAAATAACTAAAAGACGTGTTCGTTCTGATTTCTGGAGGAGGAAGGAGAGGCTGTGGTCGAATTGAAAGTTAAGCAAAAGGTTTAATAAAACAACATGAAAACGACAGTCAAAACACAATCAAACATAAAACATGAAAACACTGCAGCTGACAGCGGACTGATCTCATGCTTCTCCTTTTGGAGTCACATAAAAACAGTAAAGTTTGTCATGTGACATGACAAACAATACGCTGTAAACAGCGGACTTCAACGTGCTTCCCCTGTCGGGGTCACAGATTGAAGCGCCGACATCACCTCAGTTTCCGAATTCTATTCCTGTGGAATTGTGGGTCTCAGATTAAAGACACACCTCTGATTTTAGGTTTACCCCAGGTCACAGACAAAGGTCGTTTCACATGGTAGTGCCGATTCTGTCTAATCACGCCTGGCCCTGCAGGGAGTGGCTCCCCAAAACCAGAAACAATAGTTACCTTTCCTGTGGGGACAATGAGTCTTCTTCATATGCTAAATGTCAGACATGACCTGATCAATTCTTTTGAAGCTACAGACGGTGTGAGCCAGACCAATGCTAATCAGTGTAGTTATTTGATTAGATCTAGCAAGTACATTGTTTTTAAAACATAAGCAGGGTTTTAACTTTTTAACTTCAACACTGTCATTGTACGTTCAAGAGTTAATAAACAGTATACAGACTAGCTCGCCGTTTTATTAATAATCATACTTACGTTGTATTTTCCTTTTCTGTGAGCGCATCTTTATGGAGCCCCGGAGGAGAAAAAACAACTCCTGTGTGTTTCCAAGTGAAGTTTGACAGAGTGTACAGACAACTCTTTTACCAGTTGGCCTAAAATACTCCCATATTTCGGGAGCTTTTGCTCTAACTCTTGGACTCATCTACCGCCGCTACATAGGGGCATAATACATCCATGGGTAGGGGGGGCGGGGCAGAGTGATAGAGAAAGACAAAGAGGGCGTGAACAGCACACACACTGGTGTGGAGGTGAATTACAGTGAGATTTAATGGAATACTGGGAAAGCTTAATAACAATAGGACAATTGAAGTCTAGATTATGAGGCCATTTCATGCCAGTATTTTAAGAAGACAAATGGTTGGGACCTTGTCATGTAATGACAAAGCTGATATGCTTTATGTGAAGCCCAGTGTTTTGGTGTCAGCAGAAAGACTTCTCTTAGAAAACTGTACAGTGGAGCCTCTGTCTCCATTCCACCAGACAATGTTGGATGAGCAAGACCAAAGAAAGGCCACTGTAGTCATGTCACTATGCTCAGTGGTTGAGCTCGAGGAGACTGGGCATGAATCATGGAATGCACATTTTACCTTTGTGGCAAAGCCTGATTAAAACTAATTGTTAAAATAAATTATTTTGTGTATCTTTTTTACATAACATTGGTCATTATTAATGACATACAAAGTAATTAATCTTGCATACTTTCATTAAATAAATCAATTCAAGCTAAAATGTAAGAGTCTACAATAAAAAGATCTATTTTAAGAGATTTTCTTAAAATGAAGTTAATACCTTTTAGAAAAATGTCACCTGGGGTAAAACTCCCCCTGCTACTACCATGATTTGCATTTGTATAGCTCACAGCATTTTCATTTACATGTGAAAGCCTCCCCTAGAATTAGAGGGAGGGGGGTTCATGGGGGGACAACTGCCAAGCAAGGCCTACGTCAATTTCCGACAATTTCCGGCAGTTTTTGGTGTTGCCTGTAAATTGCGGTGTGCAGTCGTAAACCTGAAGTTCCACGACAATCTACAGTGCCGCATACTGACCAAAATCCCACTTTTCATGCAGTGGCTGCAGAATGCTGTGGTAGCCATGCTGGTTCAGTATGCCTTCCATTTTGAATAAATCCCCAACAGTGTCACCAGCAAAGCACCCCCACACCACCACACCTCCTCCTCCATGCTTCACGGTGGGAACCAGGCATGTAGAATCCATCCGTTCACCTTTTCTGCGTCGCACAAGGACACGGCGGTTGGAACCAAAGATCTCAAATTTGGACTCATCAGACCAAAGCACAGATTTCCACTGGTCTAATGTCCATTCCTTGTGTTTCTTGGCCCAAACAAATCTCTTCATATTTTACCTTACTTTTATTTATTTATGTTTATTTATTTTTATTTATTTATTTTCCTTTATGTGACTGTCTGTCTTGTATCACTTGTGGTTTTTTGTATTGTCTCACATCAAAATATAATAATTTTTTTTAAATTTGTGTTATAATAATAATAATAATAATGACTTTATTCAGGACTCAAAAAGGAAGGTCCATAGTACAAGTTAAAAGAAAACAATAATTACAACATAGCAATAAATATACAGTACAAACAAATAAATTAATAAAAAGTCAATAACTTTCACTTGAAATATACAAACAGGAGCGCCAATGTCTCCACAGTCTAGATGTATACCTGACAGAGCTAAAACAGCTGGTATAATTCTATTTTCAGAGACAGACATTCTACACATGTATCGAAAAATAAGATTTCTTATTAAGGCAGAACAGGTAGGCACACCAACATTAACAAACATTTGACTAGCACTACACCATCTTGGTTGTTTTAGAAGCAGTCTCATGCCATCGTTATACGCTACATTCAGTCTCTGCATGTTCTTTTTGTATCCTGTATTACAGTTATTTAATTGTTGTGACAAATCATTCATATACACATTAAAAAGGAAAGGTGACAAAATACCACCCTGACGAACTCCGTTACCAACAGTAAATGGTTTCACCTGCATAGACTGGTGTGAATACCAGAAGACTAAAATTCTTATGATTACTTTTGGAATTCCTCTATGTTAATTTAAGAAACAATTTCTCATGGTTTACACAATAAAATGCCTTAGAGGCATCTATAAAACACATAAAAGTTGTGGTATTCTGGCTATTATAATGATCTAAAATTTCCTTTAAGGCAAATATGCACATATCTGTACCGTGTAAACGTTTAAAACCAAATTGGTTGTCAGTCGTAAGAATATACTGTTCCAACCTGTTAAGAAGAATTCTCTCCAACACTTTGGATACAATGCTAGCTAGGGCTATAGGTCTATAATTGTCCATGCTGTTTATTTTGCCAGTTTTGTCTTTAATGACGGGCACTAATAAAACAGGTGACATAGATTCAGGCAGAGTCCCATGAACTAAGAAACCTGTCATACAAATAGCAAACAGGGGAACAAGTTTCTTGCTTGCATATTTTATTGGTGCCACACACTTTATTGTCATCTAATCCCAATATTGCAGATTGTACCTCTTCTGAATTAATAACCACATTTTCATCATTGTCAATATTTTCTACCTCAAAAGTATTCCTCCCAATACAGTTAAACAGCTCATGATAATGTTGCCACCACATCTGGCAAATTTCATCTGAGCCACTAACACCCTCAATATTTGAGTGTAAAGACATTTTAATACTGTTCATGGCTCTAACCTCTTTCCAAAAGTCATTATAACTTTTGTTATGCATCTTACATGCCAAAGAGTCTGACCTCATCGAGTTCTCATTCTTTTTTATAAATCTTAGTGCATATTTAAAATTTGCATTTGCCCTTTTCTTCTCTTCAAATAAAGGGCCCTGTCTATCTCTAGCGGACTCTATCCAGACCTTAAAAGCACACCGAGCTTTGGCATGAAGTTCTGCTTCATGCTCATTCCAACCAGGCTTGATGCTATATGCCATTCACTGAGGTTTATAAAAATGCCTACTGGCAATATTAAGTGTTTCCACAATTGAGTCATATAAAACACATAAATCTTTACTATGTTGTGGATTCTTACAATTAATATCACCACATCTTATGGCGTCTTTGGTCTTTGTGTTAGTGTTTTGGAGAGACTGATTGGGAGTGCTCGATGTCAGGTTTGAGGTGAATGTTTTAGGGCTGGGCCAGCAGAATGAGATTAAGATATACAGGTCACTGTTGTGTGTGCATACTTTTGAGAACTACGGCCTGGGGCTGATGAAGCCATTAGGGTTTGGTCTCACAACCAATCAATCACTCTGACACTTCAATAGGGGAGCTGGATGGTCATTCTTCAAAACGCAGCCAGCCCAACTTGCCCACTCCAATAATCGCTCCAATCATTCAGTAGCCAGGACTGAACTTCCAACCTCTGACTGCCAAAAAAAACCCTGCTTCAACTGCAGCGTTTTCTCATTAGCTTGTTTGTTCTTGCTGCTACTTTCTGCCCCATGCTACCTGTTAAAGTTGGTACCACTGTCCAGAGAACAAACAAAAATGTAACAATGGTGCATTCACCGTTCTCTGACTTCAGCTGCATGTTGACTTGGGGAAGACCATGCTGAAGTCAAATTGCATGTTATTTTTCTGCTACAGCATACAGGTCTGGAAAAAGAGCATCCAGAGGGAAAATATCTGCACTGGTGAGCCCACTCAGAGGCCAAATACGCATTTTTGCTGTGTCTCCATTTCAATTTTTATTAAAAAAAAAAATCTTAAAATCACTTTTGACTCGGGTTGGGTATCGTTTTTTTTTTCTTCTGATACTGGTGCTAAAGCGATACTTTTAAAACAGTGCCGGTGCCTGAACGGTGCCTGAACGGGTACTTTTTAATAAAGTAAAAAAAAAAAGAATGCTACTAAACAACTGTCGGCAACATTAAAGAATGGCTTGTTTATTGCTAAGGCCGTATGGTCAAAATTAAAGATTTAATAATAATGTAATAACTATAACTTATAACAATAACTTATTTCACCAGTAAATTGCTGTTGAACAACAAAAACAACCACCAGTGTTGTTTAGTGTTGTTTAATTCCGACAACGGCAGCTGCAAGTGAACGCACCGTCTGTGTTGTTTAATTCCGACAACGGCAGCTGCTGCGTTGCAGAGCAGACTGTTAGGCCGGTTACACACTGCAGGCGTGGCGTGAGCGTGGCGTGAGCGTGGCGTGAGCGTGGCGTGAGCGTGGCGTTTCTGTTGCGTGTCAGCTGCGTGGATTTTGTCTGTCTTTACACACCAGAAAGGTGTCTGACGTGGCGCTGCTGCTGCTAGCCTTGTCTGGACACATGGATGTTTCCCATTAATAAAATGAAATACCATGTTAAACATAAATATATACTGATCTGATTACAGCAAAGACAGCGTCGGCAGTATTGACGGCAAAATAGGCTCCAGAATATTTAGTTCTGTATTGACAGGTGCAATATTAGAAAATCGATTAAAAAAATTACATTCATATAGGCCTATCTGCATATCAAAACCTAGAGGCTTTCAAACATAAACATGTCATTTGTTAATATGTATTTGTGTCTAAATGACATATAAACATATTTTCCTATTCTATTCTTATTCGGTCTCGTTACTACCATTTACATTGGCTCCCGGTGCCCTATTGGCACCGCGTTTCGGTACCCACCCTACTTTTCACATTGTTTTGACCACAAAAAACAATGGCTTTTGTGATTTTAGTTGGACTATAAACCTTGTTTAAAACATGTTTTTGTTTGTTTTTGTTCTTGTGGTACACAGTAGTCATAAGGGATCCAGTAACACTGAAAAATGTGGCATAGCAACAGGGCTGTACACATGAGGCAGTGAGAATGAATGAGGAAGAATGCAGGAGTGTGTGGAGAGCTTTGAAGCATTGGGACTAAGAGGATTCCTTAGATACACCTCATCATCACAGAGAGAGAGAGACACTAAAAGTGAGAGAAAGGGGGGAGGCCTCCAGCTCCTGACTACTGTAATCACACCCAACCAGTGACCCAGTTAGACCCATTTGGCCCAGAGATAAAACTCTCTCTCTCTCTCTCTCTCTCTTTTGCGCAGGGTCTTCACATTGGTTTATTTTTTCTTCCACTTGCTGGTTTCTTTTATTTCCCTTCTTCGCAGTTCTTTTTTTTCAGTGTGTAGTGTAGCCTGTGCTGTTGCATTGATTAACATTGTCATTGTCACACTGTGGGTTTGTTAGCTTCTCCACATGTGGTTTTATCACGGAGATATTTGCTTCTGCTGTAAGTAACCACAATCTGCTCCACGTAACACACACACACACACACACACACACACACACACACACACACACACACACACACATATAAATAACCATGAATTGGACCAAAAAAAGTGCCAGTACCCTAATTGGTGTATACACCAACAACATGTGTACATGATAAAACAGCAGCATCTATTATATAACGTTGCTAAGGAGCACTCCTACTCCACTTGCTTTGACACTGACAAAGACACCTATTAACTCTATGAGTATCTTTCAGCTATACTCTTTCACCTTCTGTGAAGAATTAGTTCCCTTTTAACTGCTTCACTTCTTTCACTTTGTTGTGGGGAAACTGAAAAGCATCTTTTGTAATTTCTTCTTGTCCAAAGTTCTTATTTTCAAGTGTGGGCTGAATGTGTTGAGCTCGGATTTGAGTACATTTTTGCTTTCCACTGCATTAAGATGAATAGATGAAATTAAGAGATGACAAGCCTGCATTGACAGTCTTGTTAGCTGATCCTCTCTATTAATAAATCATTCCATGGCAAACAATGAAGAACGCCCACATTAGTCAACACTGCAATAAAACAGAAGGAAGCAGCAACTAAAAGAGAGAAAAAAAGACTTCTCTTTTTTGTTTCCTCAAGCAAAACAACAAACTTCTAGCGCTGATGTGGGCAATGAAGACTCCTTATTAGACTTTACTTCCAGGTAATTGAAGAAGTGAGTCTTCGTACAGTAAATAGCAGCAACTCCAGCACTACTATAGCTCATCTGTGGAGGATGGGAGGTGGGTTGAGCAATATACTCTTGGCTGTCAACTTACCATGATAAGAATGTATAAATGACTTCTTCCATCCATCACTCCCTCACCCTGTCTATTCCCTTGTTTCCTCTCCTTCTAAAAGTGTAATAATCCCAGGAGAGTGTTAACTCTCTTGTTTTCTAAATCATTTCCTCCCTATTTTCTCAACTTCATCCTTCCCTTCCTGTCCCTCTATCTATACGTCTACATTAGAGTGCGGATCGGGCTGCATTTTTCTGTCTGAGCCCGGGCCGCGTCCAACAGAGCAGTTACCGAGCCCGACAGGCATTAAGATATTTATGTCCGAGCCCGACCCGGACCCGACACAGTTAAAATCAAATTTTTTTCTCATACTAATGACATGTACGTTGGTAGGAAGGCATTCGGAAATGTCAATAGATGAGGGCTTCAGAGAAAAGAAAGGAAAGCCGTCTCCAGGACGAAAGCCGTCTCCAGGACGAACATTTTCACTCTTTAGTATAGATGCAAAGGGGGTCAAACGTGGAGTATTATTTACTAAGAAAAAGCTAGGCAACAATTTCCACACAGAAATTGTCAGTAAATTTGATTTACAATTTAAGAATAGTTTCTATCAAAAGCACTTAAGCAAAATTTACTTGCAATTTTCTGTGTATGTGACAAAAGTTTAATTACTATTCTTTAGTAAATTCTACTTGTTTTTCACAAAAGTTTACACACTATTCCTTAATAAGTTTTACTAGTTTTTCATTAAATTTTATTCATGATTGCTTAGTACAGTTTACTACTTGCTAGTTAAGTTTAATTGAGTGCCTTTGATAGAAACTATTCTTAAATTGTAAGTAATGTTTACTTGAGAATTTACTGTGTAACATTTACTAAGAAATTCTGTGTGGAAATTGTTGCCTAGCTTTTTCTAAGTAAATTTCACTCCACATTTTTCTCAGTGTAGGTTATGTCAACTTAATTCAATGTTTTCAGGAGGTCTCCTGAGGGAGCTCATTCAAGCTGCCGCCATGTTACCAGAACCGCCCACGGGGCAACAAGCTCACGTTAACACAGACGCGCACCTACATAATACACTTTTTTAAATTTAAAATGTTCAATGCCTTATCGCGCTGATGTGACCAAGCCCGACCCGAACCCCAACATCATTTCTAAATATCTGTCCGAACCCGGCTCGACCTCCACATCCCTACTTACTTACTTATCCAACTATTCCCTCCATCTCTTTTTTCACCACATATGGTACTGCCCATCCTTACCTTACCACCTCTCTCCAACCTTCTGTCAGAGAAAACCTTTCTATTGTTGTGGAGTCCACCATCCTGAGTGATCCCCTCTCCTATTGATACCAGCATTTAATATTACCGCCTACACACCCACGCCCTGGTTATTTTCAATTTGTTTCCAAGCCTAGTTTCTCTGGGGATTAGCATTCTAAACAAAAAAACCCAAATCCTTGTGTGTTGTTTCTATAATTGTAGCCATATAGTAGGAACTGGAAGTAGAGGAGGCCGGCGCCAGTGGGTGGTCTGAAGTACAGTACAATAAGTACAGTGGTAGGAGAGACTGTATTGTATGTTGCAGTTGCTTCCCGTTCTGCAGCCATGTGGAGATAGCACCATGAATAGGATAAACCTACAGTATCCAGGCAACCCTTTTGTTCTTGTGTGGGTGTGTGTGTGTGTGTGTGTGTGTGTGTGTGTGCGTGTGTGTGTATAAGTGTAGGCATATGTTTATTTAGTATCTATTTAATCACAGTGTCTTGTTAATGATCAGTAATGCTTTTAAAGAAACGTGATTTATGGTTCTGCCACGCAGAGCTTTCTCCGAAGCCTATGTAAGCGGCCTGGGAATACAGCGCTACCAAGCTGTGGATTAGTGGATCCCTTCCTTTTATTGTTTTTACAGATTTTCAAATCGTGACACTGAAACCAAGGTACTGGACTGTGGATTTGATGTACTATTACACTCTACTGGTGAACTGATTTATCAGTCTAATCCTTACCGGTTTTCTGTGTGTGCCCTCATTACAATGTCATACTCTTTACAAGCGACAAAAGATGAAAAGAAAAAAGAAAAACCTCCGAAAAACCTCATCTCCTCTTCTGTCTCTTTCTAAGATTTATGACAAACATGTTCTTGTTCACACACTTATACAGAGTCCACAACCTGTGCGTTCCCTCTCGCTTGTTTATCACTTTTCCATTTTTAAGCCCAAGGCATGGGGCCACTGTAAATCAGAGCAGCCCATACCTTGTCATCCTGTGATTACCTGCTGCAAAACAAAGTGACTGGATGCCTGAAAACACACACACACACACACACACACACACACGTGTGTGTGTGTGTGTGTGTGTGTGTGTGTGTGTATGTGGCTCCAGCACCTAGCAACCTTGCAGCCTTTCTTTAAAACCAATGCATTCACATTCCATGTCGATAGAATTGATGACTCTCTGCTGTTTAAACAAAGTGTGTTTTGCCCCCCTTATGTGCTATTGCTAATTGCAAGCTAAACTTGTCACTCCAGCTGGGCCCGTATCAGATTAACCTCTGTGGGTAATGCCTCAGCGTGGCTTTTCCAGCAGAATCTACAGCAGCGTAGCTGGCCTTCTTCACCTGTTCTTCAGCTACACTAGTAGTGCTCAGATGAGAAACAGAGAGGATTCAATGACATGTTTTATCTATGACGCTGGCCACTTGCTGAGATGAATGTGTTAATGTTGTATTGTTTGGATTAGGCTGACACAGGAGAAGTCAGCAGAGAGAAGAGCACATCCTTTGCACTGGGTGACATGCTCCTTCATGACTCAAACCCACGTAAACCATCTTGCTGCCACAAATACTCACTAGAGCACTGCCACTGAAAATAGTCCCCAAGAAATGCACTATTTCCTCCTGTTTGAGTAATATTTGCTAAAAACCATAGTGGCCAGCTGTGGCCAGGAAATTATTGGAACCAATGGACTGGGGGCTGAGAGCCACAAATAGAGCAGGGAGGCCAAAAAGTGTTATGAGCCCTATTCTTGTGGTGGTGCAATGACCAGCGCAAGCAGTGCTGTGACCATTTGATATTTTCCTGACCTCAAAATTGGTTTTGCCTGTCTGTGTGTTATTTTGCTGCAGCACAGAGCGGACGGTGCACATGTGGCAGGTGTTGCACAAACAGGTCATTTAAATGAGGCAGTGCATCGCAAATTCTGTTTTGTTTTGAAGAAACAGGGTCTTAGATGTCTCAGAACCATGTCGGCAAATTATACACTTGGAACAAATGTGCAACGATGAAGAAATAATGCTTACATTATTAATACAAAATTTGAATGAATATTTCTCTCACCTGTAGATGTGTTAAAATTGGCGTCAATAATTTCTGTTTAACGTGGTTAAAGCAGGAACATCATTATTCCGTCTGCATTTATCTATAAATGAATGAGCGATTCTTACAGCAATGTATCTGTTGTCCACAGCTGCTTTATACAGTGCTATTATGGCTAGCCATCTGCTGTGTTTACATTGATAAAATTACATGCAAATTAAACCAGGCTGCTACAAAATAACCACACACATCTCTACACACATCAGATTGGTCGCTTATAACTAGGTATTCTGCCTGCGTATGCGGGAGATGTTTGATTACAGTGGCTCAAGTGTGCCACTGACTCCTTACCAACTTTCTTTTTAGCAAAAAGCAGGTCCCGCTGTTGGCATTTCTTGTTTTATTCTTGAAATGCCTAACAATGCAAACGCTGCTGTAATATAACCCTTCATGAAGTGAGATACAGCAGAATTACAACTGAAATAACATTAGATTGATACGGTTATATCAACAGAATCACATTTTTGTTTGATTTATTTCTTTCATTGTTCAAATTAAATAAAAACCCCACAGCATCTGCAGATGTGTGGTGGTGTGGGTTCACATCGGGGTTCTCTGCATCATCCACACAACAATATGATTTGCTGAGGAAGACAATTCTGTATTTGTTGAGATATTTTTGTCATTTTCGTGCGTGCATATTTGTGCTGCTACAGTTCATTGAGTGGCCAAAAAGTATGAAGGAAGACTCACATTACAGCAATTTATTACACATCATGTATTAAATAAATCTGGTTGAATATGTGATGTCATGTCAACATAGTTATAATATGATAAAAACAGTACCATAATAGGTTTGCTGAAAAGCGCAATGGGTTTCTTCTTAAAAGGTTTCTATTACCATATCAAATTGTTTTACTGCGTATTACTGGACAGGGAAAGTCGGCTCAAATGGTATTGCAACACATTGAAAATGTCCTCATTTTGAAACTCATAAAATCAATTATTAAATGTTTTTCTTCAGAGGTTTGCTGAAATTTTCAATATAATACTGTTCAGGTTGATTCTGACTATGACCATGTACATTGTACATTTGAAATTATTTTAATGAACAATTTTTTTGAGAACCTTGAAGGGAAAGTCAGCTCAAATTACATCATAACATATTGATAATTTCCTCATATATGAACTGTCATGAAAAGAAAATGTTGCAGCGGTCAATGTTGTATTCCTTTTGGTTGGGTCTGGCAGAGGGGGAAGTGCCATGAGAGAAAGTCAAATACACCAAATGGTGCAGTCAAAAAAACAGGTTTTAGTGAAGGTAAAAATGTTCGGTGCATGTAGTTTTAAAAGTTACATTTACCAGTGCATGTACGTAGAAAAAAGCATTTTGAGCCCTGGCGATTAAAATAGGACCCATATTCTTAAAACATCAATCCCAGTTTGCACTCACTTTCTGCCATCTCAACTTTTTTTTTAACTTTCACCTACCATACTTACAATGTGCACAGTTCTCCTGTGTAATGAGGGAAAATCGCTGACATTATAGCTGTGCTTCTTTTTTAGTTTTACCTACAAATAAAGTAGTAGCTCATCTGGCTATAATGCCAACTTGTTTACAACCTGTCTAATCTAGTGTTTTATGTTCTTTTGGATTCATTTTTTATGGATGTTCCCACATTCAGAGATATCAGCGATTACTTTAGTACAATGTTATCACAATGTTATTTCAACGATCTGAAACGCAAGTATGAAACGCAAAACGCAAGTATCTTTGTGGGCGGATCTCGGGCGCTGTTGCTATGATACCGGCGGGATAAATGACTCTTGCGCCCGACGCAAATCTAAAATGGGTTGGTCTGAAGTAGCTAGGTGTGGTTTGGGCGTAACGTGCAATAAACCAATCAGAGCGTCATCTCACATTCCCTTTAAGAGCAGGGGGATGCGGCAAAGTAATAAATGCCCGTCTTGTCCGGTTGGCGATGTTACTGCGGCCTCTCGGGCACATCTCCTCAAGTCTGGAGAGGAAATATGTCTATGAATGAGTGTTGCTGTTTTTGCCATCAGATTTGAAAACAAAAGTCTTTATACTTTGCCTGGGAACCAGATGAATCTGCAAGCTTATGTTTTGTTTGCTCTGGTAGATGCATTTGTCTTCTCGCTTTGCCAGACTCTCTTCCAAAGCACGCTGGAGGAGAGTCTGGCTACTCCACATAGCATTCAGGGATGGGAGGAAAACATGCTCTGGTTTACTGGCATTTCATTAAGCCAATCACAGTCGTCCTGGGCGGCGCTAAGCACCATAGAAAAGCCACATTACCGCTGCAAAATAGTCTCAGGAAGGAACTTGTTTTGGTGGAACATGTGTACGTTCTAAAGTAGTTTTAGTCGTGCAACAGAAAACTCCGATTGGACAGATAGTCTAGCTAGCTGTCTGGATTTACCCTGCAGATATCTGAGGAACAGTTAACCATAGTCCTCACTAATCCACCGGAGTTTAGAACACCAACGCAAAGAAAGCCCAAGGCGACGGATGTCCGGCCTAAATGAGTGAAATCCGGCGGATTTTCCGGCGGCAACGGAACAGTCCCGGAAGGAACGTCAAGGTGGAACGTCAAGGAAATAGACAAATGCATTTGTCATTTGGTCTGGCGATGTCTGGCTACGCGATAGAGGCTACATCAAAACCTTCCACATAAGCTGTAGCCATCTTGCTTGTTAAAAAAAAACAAAGCCTTATTTTTACAGCCATTGTCTCCAACATGATCCATATTAGATCCAAAGTTGGGATTGGCTCATCACATCTCAAGTTGTGATTCGTCTGGTTCCTAAACAAGTGGCCCGCCTTTCCCCCGATTTCAATTTCCATACCGACAAACAAGGGAGTCATTTGCAGGGATTTACTGGATGTGATCTGTATACTCAAACAGAACTCAGGGACCTGTATTAGAATACATGGCATTACCACCTGTAACCACGTGTCTCCAGATCAACCAGGACTGAAATCTTAATTGAGAGTCTTTTAGTTGCATCTTTCTCCTCGGTCCCTGCTTTATTCTTAGGGAAGTGTTTGGATGTGCACAAACAGAAACACACTAAAACATCACTGTAGCGTCCAAGCACTTCAGAGCTGTGGAAATGTAGAATGAAAAGAGCTGCCATCACATTGTGGCAGTTCTGTTTTTTGTTGTTGTTGATGAAACGCCTGAACCTTTCACTCTGCAGCAGAAAGCAGACGGTAGGGGACTTGTGTTGCCTTGAGGCGAGCTACCAGGTTTTAGAGTGGCATTCCCTGGCGTCAGATTGACTTGTTTCCGTCCACAAGCTTGACACAACACAGACACAGTTTGAGTATAATGTGCCTGCAAAGAGGGGGACAGGCATATGCCACGCACATGTTGTATTGCATTGCTTTAGAGCAGGGGTCTTCAACGTTTTTTGGACATAGGACCCTTCAGCTACATTGTATATAATTAAGTTGCATATTAAACTGGACCTATAATAACTTGTAGGGCGGCCTAGAGACTTTATACATACTTTTTTATGGTGCATACAATAATAAGCTTTTAATTTATTAAACTTTTTTGGCATATTCATTTATTTTTACATCATGTTTTAATGTTATAATGTGGCACAGTGAATCCTTAAGCTTACCTGTATCAGTGGATGGCTACCTTAGCTGTAGGCCAGTAAGCCTATCATCAATGTTGTGTACATTAAAAAAAGAATTATCTTTACTAATAATATGTTGTATTCATGTTAGTGTATATATTCAGAGATATTTAAAAAAAATAATTATCGAACAATAATTGGGCGGCCCCCCTGCAGCAACTCTGAGGACCCCCTAGGTGTCCCAGACCCCCTGTTGAAGATCTCTGCTCTAGAGGATAGATTCAGAGATTTAAGAGAAAAACTGATAGATCAAAACTTGATTCAGTCTGATAATCTGAAGGATGCTACAAGTCCATAACTGCCGTAATATCTATCTATACATTGCAGGAATGTCTGTCTGTCTGTCTGTGTGTGTGTTATGCGCATATCTGTTGAACTTTAGTTAGTCTGATGGATTTCAAACTTGACTATAGGCACAAGTCAGTGCAGTGCCAATTTTGACGTTGTTTGGATTAAAAATGCAAAAGCTATTGTTAAATATATATCGGTAAAAGAAGCACACATTAGCTTTTGCCGCTCTAGCCGCTGCCCACTGCACACTGAGTGAGCACTAAACCTGTTTGAGTCGTGACTCAGTCAGATCTTTCACCCGACTCTTTAAATTAACTCATGAGTCACTCATACTACGGGAGACAATGCAGTCTCTCTCGCCTCTCTCTCTCTCACTCTGTCTCTGTGTGTGTGCACACACACGCAGTCCGGTTCTGGTGGTTGATGAACACAGATATGTGCTTAGCTCTCATAACGGGCCGGGTGGGTAGCGCACTGCCATGAGTCCATGTTGCTAATATTTGATTACTCCAAATTGTCATTGTGATATTTTGTGATTACATTCTGAATCTGCAGTGTTCTCTGTCTGCTAAATCAGTAAGTCAGTAGCAGGGTATACAGGGGAAGTGCATATGAAGTGGTTTGGGGTCCTTCTGTAAGTAATTTTGGGGTACAATTTGGTGTGGATGAATTCTACAAGCAGCAATACCACAGGCCAAGCAATCGGCCCGTTCCAAACAGGCACATCTTCAACGGGCACTGCACTAGTAATTTAAACACACAACAACAATGAATCAAGTTCTTTCAAAATGAAGAATTTATTTATAAGAATACTCAATACTATGGAGCCTCTAAGGCAGTGTTTCTCAACGGGGGTGGTACCGCCCCCCAGGGGCGTTCAGAGGATGACGGGGGGCGCTGGAACCAATATTTTGAAAAGGGGGGCGTTGCGGTGCCCTTGGGGGGCGTTTTGTTTTAAGGCGAGTTTACACCAACGATTCACAACAATACGAGTTTACAATTTTAAACTACTTGCAAGAAACAATGGTCTGCAACATTAAAGCTGCCAGTTTAAGCTCCTGAGACTGGACGAGACGGTGGCTCTTCTTCTCTTTAGTGTTTCTGTCAGCTCGGTGCTGCCTTCACAGGGAACGGGACGTTGGAGCATCATCTTAAATGAACTCTGTACTGCAGCATTACAAATCGGTCTTGTCATGAAATTTAAAGTCTTCATTAAACATTCAACAAAAGTTAGGGCCTAATCATCAATCAATCATAACATTCAGGGCAATTAGCCTGCATCTCATTTGATGGGGGGGGGGTAAAGGACCTGGATAATGGATAGGGGGCGCTGGCCCAAAAAAGGTTGAGAACATCTGCTCTAAGGGGACATGACTTGACTTTTTTTTTTTTTTGCACATGAGAAACCTTCTGTTGCGCATGAGAAACTCAAAAAATGTCCTTTTAGGGGCTCCATACAATACATTTCCTTACATTTTTCCTACAACACTCAACCCAGTAAACAGGTACACACAATTTGACCTACTCTGATGGAGGGATGGATGGATGGAGACACACATGCAGGGCCTGAGAAACTCACTTTCCTCAGCTAGTTCCGTTGGTGTGGCTCCGCTGGGCCGTTCTGTCTCTCTCTCTGCAGCAGTAGGTGAGAGAGACAAGGTGTTGGCAATGTCTCTACAGCTCCGACTTCTTGGCGAGTCGGAACACAATGGCAAGTCGACCAGCACGGTTTCTTCAGCTCCGACTTTTTGAAAAGTAGAATGTTCTTAATTGAACTGGAACGGTTTCTCAAAGTCTTTACAAGCTTCTTCAGCCCTTCATTCCAACTCAGGGATCCCTTTCCAGCACACATAAGCACGTGGGCCGCATGCGTTAGGATGAGAGGAGAAGACAAAGGAATATCTGGAGAATAAGGTGTGGCAGAGGGTATTGCTGTGGTTCAGCAGGACACAGACAACCACTGATTCCTAATTTCCACCGGTTGTGGAACGGCTGCGGAACAGCTCCGCTGCGGAACGGCTCCGTGCTCCGCCCGTCCATCAACACCCACCAGGTCCGGATTTGTTGCAGAACGGCTGCAGCCGTGACTGACAGCTGTAGTCACGAGGACCAACGAGATCTCACAAATTCACGTTGTTTCCATCCAGAGGAGTAGAAGGGAAACAATTCTGCGCTGTGTTTTCAAGGTGTAGTGCAGATAAATATGATGCGCCGTGAGCACGCTGTATTTTATTTAGAAAATTAACCGGATGTTTTATTTAGTTTCTGTGCTCGACTTCCTGTCCCACATTATCTGCCGTGTGCTGAATTGCTGCGGAGCTCTCCGGCGTCTGTCAAAAACAGAAGCTCTGCGTATATCTGCTCCGGAGGGCTGAGGACTGACGGAACTGGGACGGAGTCAGAATGCAGCCGTTCTGCAGTCAGTGGAAACACACCCACTGACTTTAAAGGGAACCTGATGACTCCGTCGACGTTCAGGGGCGGATCCACAACCGGTGGAAATTAGGAGTCAGGGTAAAGTGAAAGAGAAGAAAAAGCACGCCAGTCTGGTGTCATCTCTACTTAATAGTGTCAAAGATCCCTATGGCCCCTTCCCTGTCCTAAACCTTTCCGACATGAATTCTCTTGCACTAATCTTTTTCTTTTTGACATTAAATATCCTAAGTTCCACTTACCTAACTCTTCCATAATTGAAACCTAGAGATATGTAGCTGCATTGCTATTATTATAGTATAAAGGCATAATAAAAATCCTGTAAACATCAAGCATTGAATTGACATCTAGAGTTGTCTTAGTTCTTTCTCAGATGTGATTAGTGCGTTGAGGGACAGGGATAGGGGTTAAGAGCAGCCAATCAACTTTTTACAGCGGCCATTTTTGGAGGTTGCTATTCCAATAACTGTATGCAACACATGCCGTGGTTATCCTGCTCTTTGATTACTTCCAGTAGGCTGTTAACGCTGCATTACTTCAGAGGGAAGAAGTTGCAGAGCTTCTGGGAGATTTTATGGGAGAAGAGAGAGAGAGAGAGAGACAGAGAGAGACATAGAGAGAGAGAGAGAGCGAAAGAGAGAGAGAGCATGCAACTCGACTTGACATATTTGTCTCCTATGGGAAAGGCCAATCGATAATGGCTGCTGACACTTGGCGTCCTCTTTGTCAGAGTTGCTCTCCCACTTTCGCTCTCTTCACACACTCAGTGCTATCATGGATCATCAGGCAGCCATCACCCACGGCTCTCATCCTGTTAGCTGGTTGGTCAATCTTGTACCTTTTGCTGAACAACTAAATATGTCATGTGTTCACTTTTTCTGTGGAAGAAAGATTGGTAAAAGAGATCAGTGTAGACAAGAGGTGAGTGATTGTAAACGGTAGAAATCAGGACACACACACACACACACACACAGAATTGCTATGGCTACCAGAGGGCTTTGTCACTTAAGTGTAAATATGTCCTTTTCTAGGATTTGCTGATATGATTGATGCTGTCGTTTTTCTTGGAGGACAGTCTTGTCTGTGTGTAAGAGGTCCACGACAGGTGTTTGTATGGATGGAAAGCTGGGCAAGTTCAACATATTGACATTGAACTTTTTCTTGTCCTCTTGTCTCAGTCCTTGTCCCCATCTTGTGATCTGTCTCTTTTTATGTTGCCCCCTCCTTGTCTTCATCATCATTTTTGAAATAGCCCTTTAGTTTCTCTGCACTCTGAGAAATGGCTGGGAGGTTACCATCAGTTGCATCATGCCAGCAAAGTGACACCTTTTCTCACACAATGTTTTCTTTCTAGTATTGAAAAAACAAAGTCAATCATTCTGATACACAGCGCATACCTGAGAGAAGATTTAGTCTGGGTGTTTGTGTTGCTTAGTGTATAAATGTGTATGTATGTGTGGAGAGGGATGTGGGTGGGTAGTCGTGAGCGTGTGTAGGTGACTTTAGCTTCCTCATTAGGAGTAGTTCTCTTGGTTTTTTTGTGATAGAGACAGAAACTCGAAAGTGAGAGAAGGAGGTGAAAGAGAGAAGCTGATTTAAAGAGAATAGAGTGTGTGTGTGTGTGTGTGTGTGGAGGGGGTGGGGATCTGTCACTTTACATTTAAGCGGCAGATTCATTCCCCAGCGAGCTAACGGACAAACAATCCATCCTTATTTACCCTGTTCAATGCCAATCCCATCGGATTGGAGGGAATTGGATTCCCACATCCAGGGGCGAATTCTTTTCAATTTGAAGGACCCCATTAAAAGTCTTTTTCTGTCGGTCTCTGTTTCACTCTCCTTTGGTCACCCTCTTTCCCTTTCTGGAAGTTTTCCAGTTGAGGTTCAACTGTCACATACATACACACACGCACAAATGTATGCATTATGTAAGTATATTATGTTATTATTATACATGTATTAAAAATATTGGCACCCAGAATACACACACACACACACACACACACACACACACCCACAAATCAAGAGTGTAAGTGTTTCACTCTTAGTGCATACATAGGCTAAATAAAACATGGTTTCCGATTATTTTAAATAATATACAATTCAGTAGATTTAAATGCAATCTATGTACTGTATTACATTTCAAAATTTAAATATTTGAAGCTAACTATGAATCCTTTTGCGTTCAGACAGCTGGGCAGGAAGTTAAACAGCGAGAGCACTCAGTCAGTTTACCAAAAGAGACCCCCCCAATATCATATATGTCTCCTCTACTACACCACGAACAGGAGAGATTCATATTAGAGGTGGAAAAACATAACACCACATCACAGATCTTTTTATAAGGACATCACCAGAAAAGAGAAGACATGGAGTTTAATTACAGGAGTGCCTGTAGTGGAAGGTAGATACTAGTTTAATAAACATGTGATTGTTCTGGAAAGTTCTTGTAGAGACAATATAATCTGTGATTCGGGCAGCAAGACGCTCCGCTTCTGAGATGCTCCCGGTGTGGTACGGCGCGTGGTGGAGGACGGGGCGCAGCACAGACGCACCCAGTGCGTAGTAAAGTTAACCCAACCCACTTTGTGTAACCCTGACCAAGTTGGTTTTATACCCAAATCGGACCAAACGTCAACGTCATCCTGTAGTGTCTGATCGGAACTTATAGTAAGTTGTTGTTCTGGAAGGCATGGACCAACAACGTATTTTGGAAGATCACACAGTTTGATTGACAGAACCATGAGGGACCCCAGTAGTACAAGGTTCAGACAAAGATTTTCTTGAAGTTACCCACTAAGTGCAGTCCTGGAGGTAGGATGTGAACAGGGAGATTGCAGAGCCTGAGACTCGTAGTTTGGAAGAGCAGGATCTGGTGGTTCACCAGGTCAAACGCTGCTGAAATGTCCAGCAGGATGACAACGGAGGAAAGGGAGCCATTTTCTTTTAGCTGGTTCTTTCAGCATGCAGTGAGTCAAACAAGCACAGAGCTGGAGGGGTCAGGTGAGCCTGCCGAGAGGTGAGAGGACACCTGCCAAGCGTATCATTGTGAAGAAGGAAGCACACTCATGGACAAGTGGCTCGTTCTCATGACACCCCGAGATGTAAACATTAATGACGTCCCTCGGCTGTGCTGTAACGTAAGCTAGCTATGAGCTAGCATTATCGGTTAGCTACAGTTACAGTCAGGGTTTAAATTGGGATTTGTTATGTGGGGGGGGGCTCTCCCTAGGGAAAATGTTTTGAAAAATAAACCGTTAAATGGCACTTTCTGGAGAGTTTTGTGCAAAGAAATGGAGAAATCAACTCTTACATGATATGTGCAAAACTGCAAGGTTAAGAGCCTATACTCTGCATTGTTGTAGTATCAACAGGTATTAGGGTATTTAGCATTTACATTACTGTTAATCAGTCATCACTTGATGATACACATTGTATTACCTTGTTATTGAAGTTACCCATACAATGTGCCAAACTTGCCCCACATGAAGAGACAATGCAGCATATGAAAAGCAACAGCTGAGAAGATTTGGGGCTGTAGTGACCAGGTCCACCTCACACAAACTTCCTTCTCCCATTCTCTCTTTACTACAACACACACACACACACACACACACACACACACACACACACACACACACACACACACACACACACACACACGGCACTGAGTGGGGCTCTGTGAGCATTGGCCGGCTCGGAGCCCTGCCGCTGGAGGAGATGCGACAGCGAGAACCGGTTCAACGGCTTGGTCAGCGACATGAACTCGTAGCGGCCGGTGGAGCTTCCGAGCACGGGGCTTCCACCGCTGTGAACGGGGTTTTAGCTTTGGGAGAAGGACTTTTATCTGTTAATCCTACCGACAGAGACACTAAAGGGACACTAACGGGGTTTTAGCTTTGGGAGAAGGACTTTTATCTGTTAATCCTACCGACAGAGACACTAAAGGGACACTAACGGGGTTTTAGCTTTGGGAGAAGGACTTTTATCTGTTAATCCTACCGACAGAGACACTAAAGGGACACTAACGGGGTTTTTAGCTTTGGGAGAAGGACTTTTATCTGTTAGTCCTACCGACAGAGACGCTAGGCGTTATGTAGTTGACCCGCAGTGGTGAATTGTCTGCAGTTCTGGGCGGGTTGTTGCTGTGTTCTGACTGTTCTCATCTCAGCTCCGCCGAGACAAAATAGACATGCCATTTCAAAAATCTTTCATTTATTGTCAGAAATATCATGTTTTCAAAAGCATCACTTTTATCAATTTTACGTGACATATTTAGACTGCAAGCAGGCACATCGGGACAATCGAGCAGGCTAATGTTCAGCTGAGGAGCATGACCCTCCTGTCCATGAGCATGCTTCCTTTTGCGCAGTGATACGGTAGGCGGGTATAGTTTGGTATTAAACAAAATAGTTCCTACATGAAACTGCTCACAACCAGTCTGTGGATTATTTTAAATAACTGGGTTATGATTTACGGAAAGAGACACTGACGTTGAGTTTTTCAAATGTATTTTTTGGGCGCTTTGAGCACCACAAGCCGAGCGCCATCTAGTTGCTCTATATTCAAGAGAAGGTTCATCATCTCTATGGCTGGTATATCTAACAATGGGGAACTCACACCAAAACAATCTAGATTGCAGAGGTGGAAAGTAATGAAATACATTTACTCATGTTAGTGTATTAAATAGTTTTGTTATGTATTTTTCAAGTAGTTTTTAAAATCGGTATTTTAAAATGTACTTGATTACGTTTTGAGTGAAGGATTGTATTTCGCTACATTACAAATCTAATCCGTTACTGAGTAAAAAAAAACAAAATCGCACCCAGAATGACTCCACCAGACCATAGACTGTAAAGCACCCTGAATGCACCAGCATTCTTTATTTTGCACGAACGTATGCAGCTTCTTCTTCTCTGGTTGCAAGTCGCAATTAAAAAGAAGTAGAAGAAGAACTGCAATGAGTCGCACCCAAGGGGGTAAGTTCGCTTCAGAATGCGAACCTACGATGGCGCCATTTTGTTGCTACAAAGCGATCACCTCTTGATAGCATTCCACCGATCGCCATTTTTTTTTTTACGTCACTTGACTGCGAATAACTTTACATCTGAAGCGTTTAAAGACTCTATTTGTCCGTTGTTTATTTCTAAAGAAACACGACAATGTATAAAAGGCTCCATTACCTTGTACCTCACGTTATAGCTCCGTAGCAGACGCTTTTATAAAAATAAGCTAACGATTTGGTCATAACCACGAGACTTACTGTCGCACAGTAGAGGAATTACCGTATAGTACAGGAGAAGCTCGCAGGCAGTTTGGACTTACGTTAGCTGTTTAGGTTTAATTACTAATGTTAACTAGCATGTTAGTTAGCAATAATTAGCCTGTGCTTATGTTATCTCCTTACATATACCTACGCTCTCCGTCTCTGTAAGATTGGGAATGATTGAGATTTCTCTCGGCACAGCTACCAGAAGACTTCACACTTTCAGACACGTTGCTCACGTCACATTTACGTTGTCTCTGTCAGTTGGAGGCTGCTCAGTAAAGCAAGAGATCACCGGAAAAGTGCTTCTAATAGCCTTCACTGGTCTCCGTCCAGAGACACGGGGTCTATTGGTCCATTATATATATGTCAATGGTCGCACCCATTGACAGTATATACCGTCAGACCCATGGATGTATTAGCCTGGTTGGTGTGTAACTGCTTAAGGACCTGGATGTGTCGGCGAGCGGCGAACTGAGTGGGAGATGTAAATGAGCTGTTCTCCCTAAAAAGTGCCTTGACTGATGCAGAGTGGGCAGCTGGTAGCTCATACGGGCTACTTAGGTGTAGAAGATAGCTGCTAGTCTGGGCTGTGAACATTTGGGTCTGTTTATATTAATATAATTAACAGTCTATGGGTCTAACTCATTTATGGAGTCAAAACACGTGATTTGGCCTTGATTTGCGTTATAACTGTTGTTTGTTTGTGAAGAAAAGAAGGATGGCCCTTAGAACTAACAATGTCTGGTACTTTTACTTTCAATTGATTGTTTGAAAACATTTTATGGGATGGTCTGAACTAAAATTGCACATTATACCTTTCTAAGGGTCTTAAATAACATGTGTGACATGTGTTATGTTGTTATTACATATGTATACATTTGTATAGATTTTTCTTTAATTAAAAACAAAATAGTTTTGGCTTTATGACCCCTTGTCCTATTTTCACTACATGGGAGTAGTTTTACAGTTTAAAAAAAAAAAAGTAACTAAGTAACTTTTACTTAAAGTACATTTTAAATTAACTACTTATTACTTTTACTTTTTCAGAAAGGTATTTTTACTTGTACTTGAGTAATATTTAATCAAGGTATTGGTACTTTTACTTGAGTACAATATTTTAGTACTTTTTCCACCTCTGCTAGATTGATCCATAGCACAACAGGTAAGAGAGAAATATATGCATTTTTTTTTACTTTGTTGTGAACTGTCCCTTTAACCAAGCAGATACACGACTCTTTTACAAGTAAATATACTCAGCCTAATTCTAGCAGTTTTGAAGAAAGTTATCCACACAAGTCAGAAAGCCCACACATTTACCTTGTTAGTCTCCAGCCCCCGTTGCTGCTTTCATATCACAAGTACAGGGAGGGGGACACAGGTGGGTGGGTAACATAGAAAGAGAGGGAGAGCTGGCAGTAATTGGACACATTTGTCTTACTCAGCTGTTTGAAGAAGGTAGGCCGAATCCACGTAGGTTAGTACAAGAGAATATACTTCATCCTACATGCCTCTGGATAGCTGAGTGTGGCATAGGATTTTATAATTTATGGATTTCTGCTCAAACTCTATACACAATGGTTGAGACACGGCAACTTTAAAATAAAATCACAAAATGAAGATGATGCTGATAAATATGTTGCACACAAAATCATGTAGGAATATGAGCAAACAATGTTTATTTTAGTTTTACCATTCTGATTACGTGATTGTGATACAATTAAAGCTATTGGCTATACATACATTACTAGAAATAGCTTACTAATTACAATGGTATTCAGTTTTCAGTGACCATGGGAACGTATATTGTGTTGTAACATGTTTCCATTATTGACTTGCAGTGTTTCTGTTTTTGCGTGTTTCTTAATTAGTTTGCCTTTAATGTATTTAAAGCTTAGTTTTTCCTAAATGTAATGTAGGTGTCTTGCTTGTGTTTGTCTATTTTCATGTGTTTTCTTTCTCGTTGCGTCCGCTATGTCTTCGTACTTTGGTGTTTTGGGTTTTTAAGTATGTAATAATTTGTTTTATATATGCAAGCATTTTCATTTTATTCTAAGATGGTGCCATGGTAGTTTATTTGAAGGTTTTATGAATTGCTCCACTGCATGTATTATTTAATTATGAAAGCCTGTAAGTACACTTCAAGCTGCTGCCGCCATAATCTAACGTGGGCCTGGTTTTGGCTACTATAAAGATCATAACGTTCCTGTATGAACTTGGGCCAGTAAGTGATGGAATTGCCAGAGCCAAATTTTTGTCCCAGTCAGCCCCTTCCTTCCCTTCTACTATCTCTGCTGTAGGGTTTAGTGTCGCCAAGGACTGTTATTTGTTGAGAGAAATACAAACGAACCACCACCACCTATCTATCTTAGAATAGATAGGTGCCAGACTATACTGCAGTGCTGACACGGCGCTGTGGAGATCGGTCTGGCAATATGGGACTAGCTGATTACAGATTGAAGCAGCAGTACTCTCCAGCCCAGTCTCATGGCAGTTCGTGAAATGGTTATGTTATTGAATCTATTGATTTGTGAACAGGACACGATTATGTCGTTATTTTTGTGTGGTGATTACGAATTTTAATTTAATGTATTTAAATGGGAAGTGTTTTGCCTTCAGGTTTAGTGAATTAACCCCCTACCAGCCCTTTAGATTTCTTTTAATTTGATATACACTTTGACCCAGAACAGGAAGTCGGCCATTTTAGTTTTTAGTATACAGCCGTATTTTTGCTGAATGGACTCACATTTTATCTGCTGCAATCCTTCCTTTGTTTATGCCTTCAAAAGCATCGTCTGTTAAGTATTAGTTTAACACAGACCATAGAACAATATCTTGACATTATTTTTGTGATGAATTTTTACTAAGCTTTATTTTTGTAAATTAATCAATCGTAAGCTAAACCACATGTACGTTAGCAAATTATCAGTTTAACTGCATGCCATGTATACTGTATACTTAAATCGCTGTCCCGTTGTTGTCGCCGGCGTGTGGCGTTTAATTTCCCCGTTGTTGTGTCCCTCAGAGCAGCCCAGTGTCATGGCAGTTTGTGAAATGGTCACGTTCAAAAATCATAACCTGTACACAAAATAAACAAGAAAATTGTGACCTGTACACGAAACAATAAATAACGTGACTATTTACGAACTGGCGTGATACCGGGTTGTACTCTCACATATTAACTGTCACTCGTGTCACTTACAAGCCTCTGCAGGATGGCTGGGAAGGTACACCTTAAGAAAAGAATCCGTAGAAAAACAGATAATGTCCTGGCACAAAATTACCAGTACCTTTTCTGTTCAGTTTACGGACATTTCTGTTAATCCAAAAAAAAAAAAACGGAAACTGTGTAGATTTACATTTATCCTCTGTACCTTTTTAAACGGACATTTCTGTTAATCCAAAAAACTAAATACGGAAAAACACCTGTAAAAAATCATTACAGAAAATTCCTTCATATTAACACAGACTATACTAGCCTGTATTTCTACGGACATTTCTAACAGTGTAGTTGCAGTGACTAAACTGCCTATAGACTCTGTTGCTGCCTCTGTGTCAGTTATGTGATAGTGTGGACATTCAGGTTGCAAGCTCTGAATCCATTTTAATTGGTCAAGAGGGAAAAGTTGCTGTTCTGCCAATACAGCACAGAAGAGGAGGGTGTAAAAAAAAAAAAAAAAAAAAAAAAAAAAAAAAAAAAAAAAAGTCAAGTGTTTTCATGCTGCTCCTGGCTGCTGAGTGAAGCCCAGGTCAGCCTGGCTGCGACTGTGTGCTCTGCTGTGTGGAGCTCTCCTCCTGGTAAGACCTGTTCAACTGTTGAGCAGTGGCTGCTGAGGGAAGAACAGAGAAGACTGTGCCACTTTGTATTTGTGTCTTTTCATTTACTTCTCTCTTATATTTAGTACTTTGGGGGGGCTTTATTGGATAAGACTGGCATGGGGGTGAGATGGATGAGGGGTAGTTCCCCTCAAACGACAGAAATATTTACTCACTCATAACAGACTGGCTTCCTCCCAGAGAGTCTGGGGGCAGCCCAATATGAGAAGGGATGACCTGCAGAGGGCCAGCTCCCTAAAGGTCTGGGGGCAGCCCAAGACAATGACATTGATGAGAATAAAGATAACAAAGGAGACAAAAGGAAGAAGGTAAAAAAGGGTGGACTCCATTTGCCTCCTTACGAGGCTAAACCAAACCCCTTACTATAAATTCATTAATTTACTTGTTTATTTTTACTTTACTATAATTATTTTTTCTCTTTATTTATTTATTTATTTATTATTATTTATTATATAGTTACTATTCCTATAATGTTGGAATATAATGTCAATGTGCATGATGATTTAATTAAATTAAATGTAATATCTGCTCGACGCCCTGCACTGCCACAACTATTATTTCTAGTCATATTTCTATTATCTTTATTGTTACTATAAGTGCCACGGCGCATCATGCCAACTGCTATAATTGTTATGAATCATATCATGTACATATCTGTATCAGTATCTCTCTGTTCCAACCGGCAGCAGCAGACGGCCAACTAGAGCCTGGGTCTGTCCCAGGTTTCTGCCTGTAAAAAGGCTTTTCCTCACCACTGCTGCACCAAATGCTTACTCTGGGGAAATTGTTGGGTCTTTGTAAATTATAGAGTGTGGTGTAGACCTACTCTATCTGTTAGTTCCTGAGATAACTCTTTACACTATAAATAAAATTCAATTAAATGTAATTGAATTGATTTAAATTGAAACCTCTCCAAAACCTCTTCAAGTGACCAAAATTGTGCTAAATGCTTTTAGTCACTTTTATGACATTAGAAAAAAACATAATGAAGACTTACAAAACCTTTTTACATTCATTCAAACGTTGTTGATCATCATAAAACACATGCATGTGACTGCTGACTCTGGGAGGAGGGACTTATCTCTGATACACATTCATTTACAGTTGGATTGTTCCTATAATGCATGTCGATGGAAAGGGAATTCGATTGGCTATAATTGTCATGATTGGCTTGTTGATAGCCAATGACAGCTTGTTCTTACATGGCTGCTCAGAGACATGACGCAGCATATTGACATTCCACACAGGTGACTTAATGTTAGCGCTGGTTGTCGGTGGCGCTGGGGTTAGAACTAAACAATGGGGGTAGTTTAATTGTTGTATTCTGTGAAGTTTTATGTCATAAACGTTTATGACTTGTTTATAATGTTTATGACGCGTTCATGACAGTGTCATGTCACTCTTATGTAGATACCTTCAAGTAAAGTGTAACAACATATTCTTTCAGACGGAACAAGTTTGGCAAGCCAAGTTAGCAGACAGTTAGCAATGGACTCTACAGGAAGATATTCAGAACTGGGATTACTTTTTTCAAAAAAAAACGGTGGACACTAACTAGAGGAAAATAAAAAAGGGCAGGAATGGACCCAGATTCAGTGTTTAGGAGTTGTCATGATTTCTCATCTCTTTTGTTCATTAGCATGTGCACACAAATTATGTTCATCCTTTGGTACTTATGATTTCATTAAAATGAACTGAACAATTGCATTGTGGAGAATCTAACTGATCTAATGATGTAGCTACTGTAAAGCATGTCCATATTGACACAAGTTTTAATCTTTTGTGGGTAAATGCTTAATGTAAAACACATCTGACCTGTAATGGTAACTATAACTGGGTCTCCAGCGACCTGGAGAATATTAACAAACAGCAAAATGATGATTTATAATGTTTACTTATTATTTGTGATATTATTACTTAACTTGTTATTTTTTTTATCATTAGTTTGGTGTAATATGAAATGAGTTTATAAATTTAAAAGTCAGGTTGGCATCTTTTAGCCAATTAACTACAAATGATGTATAATGTTAGTGCATTACTGCTGACCATTTGTCAAAGCTTACCATGAGTTTTTAGATTGATTTCCTTAATTCCAGCCAGCCATTGGTTTCAATGAAAATCAACATGCAGAAACTTGAAGCTTGTTGGAGAAAAGTGGTCCATCACGGTGAACGGTCCCTGGTGCAGGCTTGGACAGTTTCCCATCCATGATCCCAGAGTAAGCTTTCAAAAAGGATTGCTTCCAACAACTATCTTGTTGATGGATTACCAACTGCAGCAACTATCAGTCTTCAAGTTTATTTTCACTCTGCATATGACAACCAATGTCTGCCTGGACTGCCAAATGTTATTCTTTGCAGCATGATATGGTCAAATTATATACACACCTTTCTTATATTGCTGGTGATATAGGTAATCACTAAAGTCCTTTTCCCAGCAACCTGTTCTCACTCCCAACTCGTAAAATATGGTGTTTTGCCTTAGCATCAGATACCGACGCAAAAAATACCCCTCAGCGTCTGTATGGGACGCACCAGGCAGAGCAGCAGCTCTGCGGCACGTGAAGATTCAATTTCAATTCAATTCAATTCAATTTTATTTATAGTGTCAAATCACAACAAAAGTTATCTCGAGACACTTTACAGATAGGGTAGGTCTAGACCACACTCTATAAATTCCAAAACCCCAACAATTACAGTAATTCCCTCAAGAGCAAGCATTAGCAGTGGCTATTGCGACAGTGGCAAGAAAAAACTCCCTTTTAGGAAGAAACCTCGGCAGACCCAGACTCTTGGTAGGCGGTGTCTGACGGGCCGGTTGGGGGCGTGATGAACAGTGGTGATAACAGTCACATTAGAAGTCACAGTGACTTCAAAGGTTATCGTGGAAGTTCATGTCATAGCAGGGCACATCGTGTCATACTGAGTAGTGCAGTCTCCTATACCGGATCCTGACTACTCTGTGCATAGGAACATCACAGCAGGGCGTTGAGGAATGTAACGTGGCGCTGCAGAGCACGGGTGGGTGCGGCGGGTGCAGCAGGACGCAGCAGGATGCGGCCGGGAAATGCAGAGAAGAAGAAGAAACATAAGGACTCCGGGGAGTAAACTCCCCAGAGCTAGATTAGTAACAAGCATTTCTGGGACAGGATGCATACAAAAGTAACAAGTAGAGATGAGAGAGCAGCTCAGTGTGTCTTAGGGAGGAACAGCCTCCCCGGCAGTCTAGAATTGTAATAGCATAATTTAAGAGAGGCAGGTTAAAGAGAGGTGCCTGGTCGGGCTAGAACTCTCCCCAACCGGATCGGGCTGTACTGGCCTGCCTCCCTCTACTCTCGCTAGATTATTAATTATACAGTATATAAAACTGATGACTACGAGGAGAAGCAGTGGGCCGGGTTAGGCGGACGCTGCAACTCCTCACTCCCTAACTATAAGCTTTATCAAAGAGGAGGGTTTTCAGTTTACTCTTAAATGTGGTGACGGTGTCTGCTCCTCGAACCCAGACTGGGAGCTGGTTCCACAATACTGGAGCCTGATAGCTGAAGGCCCCGGCCCCCAGTCTACTTCCAGAGACTCTAGGAACCATAAGTAGCCCCGCATTCCGGGAGCGCAGTGCTTTAGTGGGACAATAAGGTACTATGAGCTCTTCTAAGTATGATGGTGCTTGACCATTTAGAGCTTTGTAAGTCAGGAGGAGGATTTTAAATTTGATCCTATATGTCACTGGAAGCCAATGCAGAGAAGCTAATACAGGAGAAATATGATCTCTTCTCTTAGTTCTCGTCAGAACACGTGCTGCAGCATTCTGGATCAGTTGGAGAGTCTTAATGGACTTATTTGGGCAACCTGATAATAAGGAATTGCAGTAATCTAGTCTAGAAGTAACGAATGCATGGACTAGTTTTTCAGCATCGTTTTGACACAGGATATTCCTAATTTTGGCAATGTTACGAAGATGGAAAAAGGCTATTCTTGAGGTTTGTTTTAAGGTGGCGTTGAAGGATATATCCGGATCAAAAATAACTCCTAGATTTCTGACAGCAGTGCTGGAGGCCAGGGTAATACCATCCAGAGTAATTATATCTTTCGAAAACGAAGTTCGGCGGTGCGTTGGTCCTATCACAATAACTTCAGTTTTGTCTGAGTTTAACATCAGGAAATTGTGGGTCATCCAGGATTTGATATCCTCAATACACGTTTGAAGTCTTGCTAACTGACCACTTTCATCTGGCTTAATTGAACGTCTGCGTAACAGTGATAGTTAATTGAGTGTTTCCTAATAATATTACCTAGAGGAAGCATATATAAGGAAAATAGAATTGGTCCAAGCACTGAGCCTTGAGGAACGCCATGGCTAACTTTAGCGTGCTTGGAGGGTTTATCATTAACATTAACAAATTGGGATTGTTCAGAGAAATAGGACTTAAACCAGCTTAGTGCGATTCCTTTAATGCCAACTAAGTGTTCCAGTCTCTGTAACAGGATGGTATGGTCAATAGTGTCAAATGCAGCACTAAGATCTAGTAGAACAAGAATGGAGACAAGTCCTTTGTCTGCAGCAGTTAGAAGGTCGTTAGTAATTTTCACCAGTGCCGTCTCTGTGCTATGATTCTTTCTAAATCCTGATTGAAAATCATCAAATAGACTGTTGCTATGTAGAAAATCACATAACTGATTAGCAACCACCTTCTCAAGGATCTTGGATAGAAAGGGAAGGTTAGATATAGGTCTGTAGTTTGCTAAGACCTCAGGATCTAGGGTGGGTTTTTTCAGAAGAGGTTTTATCACAGCAATTTTAAATGACTGCGGTACATAACCTGTTAGTAAGGACATGTTGATCATATCTAATAATGAAGTGTTTACCACGGGTAACGCTTCTTTGAGTAGCCTCGTTGGGATGGGGTCTAAGAGACAGGTAGATGGCTTTGCTGAGGATATCTTTAACATTAATTGTTGAAGGTCTATAGAATAAAAGCAGTCCAAGTATATGTCGGGAGTCGTCGTTCTTTCTAGCGGTCCTGCATTTAAAGATGAACTGTTAGAAGTTAAGGGCAAAAGATGATGAATTTTATCTCTAATTGTTATAATTTTATTATTAAAGAAGCTCATGAAGTCATCACTACTCAGAGCTAGAGGAATAGATGGCTCCGTAGAGCTGTGACTATCTGTCAGCCTGGCTACAGTGCTGAAAAGAAACCTTGGGTTGTTCTTGTTTTCTTCTATTAGTGATGAGTAATAGTCTGATCTGGCCTCTCTTAGGGCCTTCCTATAGGTTTTCAGACTGTCTTGCCATTTCAAACGGGATTCCTCCACTTTGGTGGAGCGCCACTTACTTTCGATGTTTCGTGAGATTTGTTTTAATTTGCGAGTTTGGGAGTTATACCAAGGAGTCTAAGGTCGTCCGTAGGCAAGTTGTAGCACCATCTACAAATGTATCAATTTGAGAGGGACTGAGGTTAACATAGAGGTCCTCTGTTATAAGGCACGACATAGACTGGAATGCTGTAGGAATATTTTCCTTAAATTTAGCTATAGCACTGTCAGATAGGCATCTAGTGTAGAAGCTGCTATCTGGTTTAGTATGGTAAGGTAGCAAGAATTCAAAAGTAATTAAAAAATGATCTGATAATACCAGATTCTGCGGAAATATTATTAAATCCTCAATTTCAATACCATATGCCAGCACAAGGTCGAGGGTGTGGTTAAAACAGTGCGTCGCCTTGTGCACACTCTTACTGAAACCGATTGAATCCAGTAATGAGTTGAAAGCAGTAGTAAGGCTATTGCTGTCAACGTCCACATGGATATTAAAATCACCTACAATAAGTACTTTGTCTGATTTAAGGACTACACATGATAAAAACTCTGAGAATTCAGATAAAAATTCAGAATACGGACCTGGAGCTCGGTAGACAACAACAAATATAATTGGCTGTACTGATTTCCGTGTTGGATGTTGAAGATTAAGAACAAGGCTTTCAAAAGAGTTATAATTTAGTTTGGGTTTAGGGTTAATTAACAGGCTTGAATCAAATATGGCTGCAACTCCCCCTCCTCGGCCTGAGCCTCTAGGAATTTGAGTATTAATATGACTGGGAGGGGTAGCTTCATTTAGACTAACATATTCTTCATGGCCCAGCCAGGTTTCAGTAAGACAGAATAGATCAATTTGATTATCAGATATCAATTCATTTACGAGTACTGCTTTAGAAGACAAAGATCTGATATTTAGTAATCCACATCTAATTTTCCTATCCTTTTCTATCATTGCAGTGGTAGTTTTAATTCCAATTAGGTTGTTAAGTATTGCCCCTCTATTCACCACTTTGTGTGGTCTGTTGTTGATAATAACTGAAATAGTACTAGTACTACACGTTACTGGAATAATACTAGTACTACATGTTATCCTACAGAAAACATTTTCAGATTCATCCACTTGTATAGTGCTATCAGGATCAATACCTGGGGGACATGAATCTGTGATATTTTCAACAGAATGTCAATACTTGCCTGTCAGTGTGGTCGTTATGTTGTCAGATAGCAGCCTGGCTCCGTGTCGGTTTGGGTGGAGACCATCATGCTTCAGCAGGTTGGGCATCTCCCAGAACAAGTTGAAGTTGTCGACATAGGGAACGCTCAGGGAAGTGCAGAGTGGTTCCAGCCAGGTGTGGAGCCAGAACAGTCTGGACCATCTCTCCGCACCCTTCCTGTAGGTAGGTAGAGGCCCAGAGATGACGATCCGTTTTCCTGTGCCCATCAGGATGGTGATGAGAGTGGTGAAGTCTTCCTGGACTGCTATCGACCGCCTCTCTCTGATGTCGTTTGTGCCCACATGCAAGATGATGTTGTCGACCTTGGCGTGGCCGGCGAGGATGCCGGGAAGTTTGTGCTGGATGTCACGGACCTTGGCAGCGGGGCAGCAGTAGGAGGGAGGGACCCCCTTGGAGGGGGAATGTGGAGGTCCCTTACCATGGAGCTTCCAATGACCAGCGTGGAGATTGATGAGTCCGAGGGGGGAGAGTCCGCCCTCAATGGGCGCGTCGACTGTGTGGATGGACCAGGATGAGCTGCGTGGGGACGTGGCAGAGAAGGGAACTCCTCGTCGTTCATCAGAAGGCTGTAGCGGTTTTCTAGTTGTAGGGGTTGGGCGGGGGCTGAGCGCTGTCCTGACCGCCTGCTCTGGTGCTTGCTTACACGCCATGGCTCAGGCTGGTGTGGAGTGGAGCTGGTCAGCAGAGCTGGCTGGGTCCTCGGCAGAAGCCGAGGAGAGACAACAGGGACAGAGGTTGTATTAGTGCGTGGTGGGGTGAGAGTATTGCAGGGCACAGTGGAATCAAGACATCCGCCAGTGTGTGTGTGAGGGGAACTTCCAATGATAATGGAGGCAAGGAACTCGTCACTTGCCTTGATCTGGTGGAGAGACAATATTCTGGCTTCAAGTTCCACTATCTTCTGGCTGAACAGGAGGCACGAGTCACAGCCAGGTGAACAGCTGAGGGGGGGCATCGTGTAGCTTGCTAGTTTAGCTAGTAGCAACGTTGATGGAGGCCTTCTCCTAAAACCTAAAAACCTTCACAAGTCGAAATACAATGCAAGTGCTCCTGCTTGTGTTTAGCAAGCTGTGGATAGCCCTTTACTGCTACCAAAATATAGAATAGATTTCCCAGGAGGCAAAATCAATTGTCTTTTAACATCTTATTCAACTGAAAAACCATCGGGACCACAAACCTTACCAGTAAGAAAGTTAGAGTTCTTTTAACTTCTTCTGATGTAATTTCAACTTAGAACAGATTCTTAAAGACATCACTAAAATGAGGTAACTCAAGCTTTTGAAAGAAGAAATTCATCCCATCTTCTAATTCTGAATTATTTTGATTTGTATAGCAAGCAACATACATTTTGCACATTGCATTGCTAGGTGTTTTGTTATCAGTTAAATTCAAATAAAATCGTGCCCTATTTTTTTGCTTCTGTCATGCTTCTGTAGAATTAGAACCGGTTCTGCTTTTTGGGATTGTAATGTGTTTAGAGCAGATCGAGCAATTAAGACCCAGCTTTCCTTAGACAAAGAGTGTTTATGCTCTGAATCCGCATCTTGCAGCTTTAACTCAAGTCTTCTTTGTTCTTCATATCATACCCCACAAATAGGCTTTCATAGTTTCCCATAGGTATGATGGATCAGTTTCTCCATTATCATTTACTTCTCAAAATTGTAAAAGTTTTGCCATACAACAAAAATCAGGGTCTGATAATATTGACCTATTACACCGCCTGGAAAGTCTGTGTTTATAAGAACTAATAATAGAGATCTCTACTGTGTTAAGGGTGTGATCTGAAGCCGTGAAGTACTGCTACTTGTTGCGTGCACCGTACAGACTCACTCTAGATACCAAAAATAAATCAATTCTAAATTCTATTTACAACACCAGCGTCCTTGACTATTTGCTGCAAGGCTTGTTGTCTAGGATTCCTCTTAGCTATATTTAAACCTGGATTTTACACAGTTCTGCTCACCAATCACAATCATTAAGGGAGAGCTCTATTTTAACAATATATCATTCATGGTGAAAAAAAGTATAGGTATATACCTTTACTTTAATTAAAAGTCTGACTCTGCAAGGAGGTTTGCTTAGTATTGATCATTAATGTTGGTCAGTGCAATGTTTTTTATAACAAATTACTAAAATGATGGCCAAAACTACACAATCATGTAATAAAATGTAATTGTCCTTAAATTAGAGGTATAGAGAGATTAGAGATGTTAACACTACCCAAATGGTCCTTTAAACACACAGTTCATACTGCCTCTTCCAATTTGTGTTGTCCAAAGAGTGTGATGTTGCCGAGTTTTAGATAATATTGAAGAAAGTTGGATTTAAAAACAGAATTGAGAAAGAAGTGGACCAAAAGGTAGGAGAGCAGAATACAGTAAACATAGGAGGCCTGAATGATGAAAATACCAATTAGCAGTACCAGTCATTAGCATAAATAACAACAAAGGCAAATAACGTGCAGCACAGCTTATAGGCTAGAAGGAGCCTACCAGATCCCAAATGAAGACGTTTACACTGACAGTCTGAACTGAATCAGCCTTAAAATCCGCCTGGACAAATAAAGAGCTGGCTCTGTCAGTTCCACAGGGACCTGTACTATATATATATATATAGTATATATATATATATATATATATATATATACACACACACACACAGATGCACACATATAGACAAAGAATATACAGATACACAAAGGCCCATGGGAGTTGGAGTCTGTTCAGTGTGATGGGATCTGGGGGGCTGTGGTGTGGTCTGCTTGATTAGCTGCATGTTTGTTTCTGATTCTGATTGTTGCTGTTGCTCCTCAGGTCCTTGACCCGTTTTGAATGTAATGCCCTAGGGTCACACACACAAACACATCACACCAATGTACACACACACACACACACACACACACACACACACACACATGCAGGCAGGCCCAGTTTGGAAGGCAGCAGTGGTAAGAATTGAACTAAGGACAGTCCCAGAGGTCTGTCACTGCAGCATCTTTTGTATTTTTCCCAAGCTGACTTCCTTTTTTTCTTTACTGCCTCTGTGGTCCACAGTTGCCATAGAAACACAGTTTGGCATGATATATTCAACCAGAGAGAGTTGCATCTCCGGTATGTTTCTCTCCTCTCTTGTTATTGTGGGAGAAATATTTTAATTGCCCAGGTTTAAGGGAGAGCAGGGAAGAGAGCAAGTAGCTGCCAGCCATTGGTGTAGCTGTATCTGTTTAGTAGAAATTGTTTTGCCATGAAACACCATCTGTCTGGCCTGCTGACTGGCTCCACGTTGATCTGTCTATCTATAGACTCAACTTTATTTTAATTGTAGCAGCCATTAGAGCTACACACAAATGTTGACTTATGAAGAACTGCCTGGGAAGCTGATAAGTGTTTATTTGTTTGAAGTATAGGTAGTGCTGGGCAATATATCAATATTATATCGATATCATGATACATTATTACATATCGTCTTAGATTTTGGATATTGTATTATGGTATAAGTGTTATCTTTTCCTGGTTTTAAAGGCTGCATTACAGTAAAGCAATGTCATTTTCTGAACTTTCCAGACTGTTGTAACTGTGTTATTATTGGCCTTTACCCACTTAGTCATTATATCCACATTACTGATGATTATTTGTCAAAAATCTCATTGAGAAAATATTTTGTGAAAGCACCAACAGTCAACCCTACAGTATCGATATCGAGGTGTTTTGTCCAAAATATCGTGATATTTGATTTTCTCCATATCGCCCAGTAGGTAAAGTGATTAAGGAGTGTTCATTTATTTATTAATGTGTCATTGATCCTAAAACTCTTTTATTGAAACACAGGGTGATACGAAGCCATAACAACACTCATAGCTTGGTTTATCATCTGATGTGTTTAGTGCAGTTTGACAAAGTCTTGACAGCAAATTAGAAGTCTTTACAGGTCCACTCAAGGTTCAACGTTCTTTATTTGGCATGTGGACAACAATAACAGAAGTGGTTGTTGGCCTCAGGCAGAACTCACTTCCTAATAACCAAGACATGACCCAGGATTCGATTCGATTCGATTAGGTAAGGTCCCGTTTTTTTAGCAGCGGGTTAAAGGTCTGTGTATCTAATACCTGAGCAGAACCAAGCAGATTCTATCAGCTCTGAGAACACGGTGTGTCATTATCATCACAGGAGGAAAATGTGTAGGGGAAAATTACGTGTTTTTGCTCTGCGGCTGCTTGTTAATTGGTGGAGCATCATGCTGCAGCCATTGCTTCTGTTCTCACTGTTTAGTTCTTTTTGAGTTGACTGCATTTTGCATTGGGTCTAATTATCCTCAGGTTTATATGAACCGGGATCCAATGGCACAGCAACCGGATAAAAACTATTAAAAACTACTATATTTATTGAATAGTTTATTTGACAGGGACAATACACAGCTCTTTAGCAGTACCGGAGTTAGCTGTAAAATAATTTTCATCTGTAGTCTGTTGGCAGGAAATGGAGAATTACTCCTAATTTCATTTCAATACACACACTGACTTTAATGGAAACCTAATGACTCCGCCGTTCAGGAGCCGTTCTGCAGCCGTTCCACAACCAGTGGAAATTGGGGGTAACATCTCTGTCAGAAGGGAAACCTAACACCGTAGTATAAAAACACTAACACAAGATTTCACAACAGTAAAACACAACAACACAATTTTACAGCATTAAAAGCCACCACAACAGTATCAAAAGATAATTCAAAAAATAGGATTTGATTTAATAAAAAACCTTAACGACTATAAGTTTATAGACTATACGTACCCAGTGGAGTAGGAGGAGGAGAGATGGACAACTCTGCTGCTGTTACAACTACACAACACACAATGCTAATAAACCCATCTCTCTATTTCTCCATAACCCACAGACAACCCCACAGATTAGGGGTGGCAGAAGCTCAGTCTGTAGGGAGTTAGGTAAGGAACCAAAGTATGGTGGTGGACTGGTAGCTGGAAAGGTGCCAGTTCACCTCCTGGCCACTGCCAAGGTGCTCTTGAGCAAGGCACTGAACCCCCAACTGCTCGGAACACCTGTCCATCGACAGCTGCAGCCCCCTCACTCTGACATTTGTGCACGTATAGGTACTGAGCCTGTGTGTGTGTGTGTGTGTGTGTGTTTGTGTGTATTTCAGGCCTGTGTGTATGTGTATTCTAACACTGTAATTTCCCTTGCAAGATTAAGTATACACCAGCATAACACGTTGCACAAACAGTCCAAACCACATCCACCAGCACTTGCATACTCTAATTGTTTTGTTCTTGGTATCAAACTACAGCATCTGTTTAAATGTGTGTCTTTGTGTCTTTTTTCCACAGGCTGACATATACCAGAAGAAACGTCTAGACGTCTCGTACACTTTACCGACATCCTTACGTAAGTAGGCAACTTTTTCCTGTTTACCTTCCTTATTTAGCTTCTCTTTCTCTATTTCCTTCCACTTCTACAACCTCTCTCAGCCTGCATTTGAATCACAGCATGATGGATGGAGTGAAACATGAACCATGCTGCTCACTGTAGCCCTGTGTTAATAGGGCCCTATGAAATCCGCTTAATTGTTTTTCAAATTCCGTTTAAATTTTTGTTCAAATTCAGTGTTTTCGGATTTATTTTTAGCCGTTTCGGATTTGCTTGTTTTCTTTTCTCCTCTAAGCAGTATTGACCTTTAAAAACTCAGTGATACAAACTCACAATTCAGCTTTTTTATTTAAACTGTTAATATATTCAGCAAAGCACATTCAAAATGACCTAAATAAAAGCTAAGTGGATGCTCACCTATAATAATGTTGAGGACACTGCGATCTCGGTTGTCAGAGGTTTCATCGACAACAACGAAGATTTTCTTTCCACGGATCTCTGGCAGCACTTCTTGCGCGTGCTGGTCAAAGACTCACGGCAGGTGGGTCTGCCTGAGGCCGCTGGCGTTTTCTGGGAGCGCGCCTCCCTGCTTGCAATGTTTAACAAGAAACGGACGTATCCTCTTCATTTTCTCTAGCGGTATGTCAGCTTCAGCACACATTGCAACAAAATCTTCCACAAACTCACGCCTTGCATCTATTGATTTAGTCTTTGACTCAGTGGTAACCTGGAGGGATTTTCCCGCTGTAGATTTAGCTTTGTTCTTGAGATGAGCTTTTGATTTCAAATGGTCGTTACGTGTGTCTTTGCGGCTCCAGTCAACAGTATGTTGACAAAACGTACAAAGCAGTTGTTGTCCAGATTCATAGGGGTCATGTATGTTTTCTATTCTAACAACACATTGTTGTTATCAAATGAAGTGTGCTATAACTGTGGTATAACTGCAGAAAATGAACTATATTTGTTACCTCTGTTTCCCAGTAGTGTTAATTAACGTCCTAGCAACAGAAAGCTTTTGTAGGTTTTACTGAGAAGGCGGCTTTACGTTTTGAAATAGGTTGGAACCATATGCTGTTGTCAGAATCTCTAAAATCTTTGGATTCCTGCAACTTTTAAAGTGGTGGTTCTGTGCAGTGTGACTGTGGCCTTCAAGGATTCCCAGTCAAAAAGATCTATAGAGCTGTCTTCCCCTTGCATTCGCTAAGTGTTAGGATAATGATGTTTTTCTGTCTGTCTCCCAATTTCTTTTTTAAATACTGCTAATTTGCAATCAGATATGAAAAGAGGGAAACATTCTTTTGTTTGATCAACATATTGAGGAAACGGTTTCCTCATTGTCATCAATGTATCGTGGGAAAATGTTCACTGTCAACATACTTTATTTGTTTTGCTATAATATCTGCTCGTAGCAACTAAAACATATATTACATTTTCTATTTAGTTAAGGAAACTCAAAGCGTGACCCAAAGGACTCCTCTAACGGAACTATAATAATTGCATAAAGTGTGTGAGGCCATTGCCCTTGGGATGCAGATGATAGTCAGTTGAAATGTTTCTGCTCAGAAAAGTCGAGCTTCCTACGCTACAGGCTACCCCACAGCAGCAAGGTTCACCGAAGTTTACTTTAATAAAGAACAATTTAGGTGTTTGCTATTAACTCTGCTTTTTAATAGAATGTTTTACATTGGGTCAAGCAATATCATTCAGATAAAATAAAGCATTTTTCCCTCTAAGGTGATTTTTGTGGTGCAGGAAAAGCACTAAAAGAAATCATGTAAGAATGCCGCTGGCCTTGACAATTTAACAGCTCTCCGAGTAATTTATTTTTCAACACCAAGCATGTTTTTTGATAGATTTTTTTTTTATTATTTGACTCACCTTGAAATGAATAGCCTTTCCTTCATTAGTGAGAATAAAACATGTATGGTTGTACTGAATATAGCCTAAGGTCACAACATTCCAAACCCTATTAATTTGAGGTGTGTGTGTGTGTGTGTGTGTGTGTGTCAAAAGGAAATAAGATGTGGCCTCAGACATGTACTGTGGGTAACTGTTATTTGTTCTTTTAACATTCATTTTACTTTCTAGACCTCTCTTCTCTGTTATACACACACACACACACACACGGACAGACACACACACACACGGACAGACACACACACACACACACACACACACACACACATCATGTTCAACATATTTTGTGGACTACCTCTGTAATATTGGGCATGAAGGGATATAATGCAGTATGATTACTGTATTGGTTGTTCCTCTGTGTGGTGAACTCGGTGCAGACCAAACAACCAGACTGAGACTGCTTAAAAAGGAGCATCCTTCACACAGTCAACCATCCTTCACACAGTCAACCATCCTTCACACAGTCAACCATCCTTCACACAGTCAACCATCCTTCACACAGTCAACCATCCTTCACACAGTCAACCATCCTTCACACAGTCAACCATCCTTCACACAGTCAACCATCCTTCACACAGTCAACCATCCTTCACACAGTCAACCATCCTTCACACAGTCAACCATCCTTCACACAGTCAACCATCCTTCACACAGTCAACCATCCTTCACACAGTCCAACCATCCTTCACACAGTCAACCATCCTTCACACAGTCAACCATCCTTCACACAGTCCAACCATCCGTCACATAGTCAACCATCCTTCAAACAGTCAACCATCCTTCACACAGTCAACCATCCTTCACACAGTCAACCATCCTTCACACAGTCAACCATCCTTCACACAGTCAACCATCCTTCACACAGTCAACCAACCATCCTTCACACAGTCAACCATCCTTCACACAGTCAACCATCCTTCACACAGTCCAACCATCCTTCACATAGTCAACCATCCTTCAAACAGTCAACCATCCTTCACACAGTCAACCAACCATCCTTCACACAGTCAACCATCCTTCACACAGTCAACCATCCTTCACACAGTCAACCATCCTTCACACAGTCAACCATCCTTCACACAGTCCAACCATCCTTCACACAGTTAACCATCCTTCACACAGTCAACCATCCTTCACACAGTCAACCATCCTTCACACAGTCAACCATCCTTCACACAGTCCAACCATCCTTCACACAGTCAACCATCCTTCACACAGTCCAACCATCCTTCACACAGTCAACCATCCTTCACACAGTCCAACCATCCTTCACACAGTCCAACCATCCTTCACACAGTCCAACCATCCTTCACACAGTCAACCATCCTTCACACAGTCCAACCATCCTTCACCCAGTCAACCATCCTTCACACAGTCCAACCATCCTTCCCAACCCAACCCATTCTGAACACTACAAGGTTACTGTGTGTCATATTTTTGTTTTTATAATCTTTTTTTTTATAACATGAGGTCCAGTGTCCGAAATTAACTTTTTGACTCCGGGTAGATGAAAAAGTGCTTATGACAAGCATTAACTATTCTGTGACACCAGAGAGGATAAATAATACCATGCAATAAATTGCAGCATGACTTAATGACTCATAAACTTGACTTTTCTCCGTGGGTCTATGTGGTGCATGATGATGCAGGGTGACAAATTTCTGATGAATGAGCTACGTGTCTGTCCATATGTCAACATGTCATTGTGAACACAAAATGGACCAGAACTTAAAGGAAACAATATTTCACTTTTTCTTGGTTCTTGAAAGAGACTGTAAAGAGATTCTCTAGTATCCATAAAACAAAAATAGAACCTGTTTTGGATGTTTTGCTCAAAGACTTTAGAATAAAAAATGCCTTACCTAGCAGAGAGTTTACAATGACCTATAAGAGCTCAGTGCTGCAGTGTGTGTTGAATATATGATAAGCCTCTCCAGCTGTCATAGTCATGGAGCAATCAGACTGTATCTGCTATCTTCCTGCGACACTTTTCCTTGTCAGAAACCCATCTGTGATAAGCAGAGAGCAGGTTGGCTGCATCACTGTGACTTTCCTACTGCTAAAAAGTACGGCTGATACACAGGGACAGTGCCAAGTGTGTACCACAAACTCTTTTGGTGGTGTACAGATAAAGACAACAGCACCATGACAGTTTACTTTACTTGTCATTTAGCTGAAGCTTTTATCCAAAGCAACTTAACAGCTGTTACATACGTCAGAGGCTGCACGCCTCTGGAGCAACTATAGGTTAAGTGTCTTGCTCAGGGACACATTGGTTGATGTATCACAGTGGGAATCAAACCCAAATCTCCCACACCAAAGGCATGTGTCATATCCACTGCGCCATCACCACCCGGGGTCTACATAGGACCTTAAAACCAAGCACAGTCCAAATTTACGTCAGTAGTGTAAGTAGTACATTTTTGGAAAATTCTTCAGGTTAACCATTTTTCATGATTTACCAAATTAGAGCTTGACTCGTTAAGCGTCTGGTCACAAGCTCTACCTAACGCTGACCCTTGACCAGGGATGGGCATTGTTTATTTTTATTGATATTGATAACATTTTCGAGACTGCTTAACGATCCGAGTCTTTATCGAAACCATTATCGATAGTTTTCTATTATTTGGTGAAAAGATGAGACGACAAATTCTTACTCTTAACATAACTAGTATTGCTTTTACTGCAAAAACTGTGACAGTTTGATTTCTTCTGTCTCTGTCGCTGTTTTTGTTTTAAGGAGCTGATTGAGCGGCCCACAGAGGTAGCCAGTCCGACTATGTTTTGACTGATTTGTGGTCGGGAGGCTAGTCTTTACCTATGGTCTTTACGCCCACACTGTGCTCGTAAATCATCTTTCCAGTTCGCGCACACAGACATAACGTTATATGATCCACTAGTCTCGATAGCAGTATCGATAAGCTCGGACCTTATTGATTTTCAAGTTTTGAGAAATTTGAAACCGGGTCGTCCTTAAAGGAACCGGGTCTCTAAACCTATCCCTACCCTTGACCCTTATCAACTAAGCTCTTGTTGTGTGGTGATAGAGAGGAATGCACTGTCTTGGTACTGTCAGATCTCAGTGCAGCTTTTGACACTGTGGGACTCAGGCAGTGTGTAAGTATCCCTGGGTCACACTTGGGACGCACTTTTTTTTTTCATTTCCTGTATTAGGTCCTATTCTTTTTGCCTTGTATATGCTTCCACTCCCTTGGCCAGATAATAAGTCAATTTAAATGTATTGTCAACGTTGTTTAGCCTCAAATTGAAACACAACTGACAGTTTTACATAACTGCCTAAACTCTATAAAATAGGATGGCAGATCATTTCTTAAGTTCTTTCTACCCCAGCCAGCCTTGTCCCTAAGGCTGCTTTTAAGTGGTCCAAAATGCTGCTGCTATTAGTTATTCTCCTCTAAAAAGTCTCATGTGATGCTGGTTTTGCATGGAACTAGAACAGTGTCAGTAAGTAAATAGTCAAATTTGGCATTGAAAAAGAAAAAAATGGCACTCAAAAAAGTTTCACTGAAAAATAAGAAAGGCGTTATTATAATAAATATTACAATATATAACAATATTTTATTTTCATATTTCATGCATCCATATTCTTCATATCGCTACACTAGCTCACCATCAAATTCAAAATGTAGCTCAAGACTCTTAGAACCCTGCATGGTCAGACACACACCTATATCAAGACCAGATCATCTGCAGCTTTATTTCACAAGTAGCTTTCTAAGGTCCGGGTGTGTTGGTTGTCCTCGCTCCAGGCTTAAAACTAAAGGAGACTGGGATTTTGAGGTTGTGGCTCCTAAACTTTGGAACTCTCGCGTTGGACCTAGGATCAGCTCAAGAGCCACCTGTTTAAATGTGCTGTCTCCTTATACCTAGTCTATATCCACAACGTTCCACTTCCGGGATTGCTCCGGCGCCGCCAGAACTTTTGCCGGATGTCACTCTTTTCGACCAGATGTCCGTTACCTTCCTCTTTCTTTGTGTTGGGATTCTAATCTCCTGCTCATCTGATCTCTGCAGGGTAAATCCAGACAGCTAGCTATCTGTCCAATCAGAGTTTTCTGTCGCACGACTACAACATCTCAACAAAACTCTCTGTCCGTAGAATCCATAAGCGGATTCAAGTGTTAAATGTAATGAATCTTCCAGGCAGCCTGAAGGCAGCCACTGCACACATCAGTCCACAGAGAACTCTCCCTCTGTTTCTCTCTCTATTAGTCTCTCTGCCTATCTCTCTCTGTTTTTGTGTGTGTGTGTGTGTGTGTGTGTGTGTGTTTTCACTGATTGTCCCTCACGGTTTGTGTATTTAGAGGTTGTTCTTTGGTGTTCCTTGCCTACCACACTATCCATCTTCCTATCTATCTACAGACAGAGGAGCCCCTCTTGCTCCTTCAAATGAGAAAGTAAAAGGCTTCCCTCCAGCTCTGTACCGCTAAAGATCAACTGTAAATCACACTAATGGAATGCACTCCAATGTCTCTGTGCGTGCTGTCTGTCTGTGTGTGTGTGTGTGTGTGTGTGTGTGTGTGTGTGTGTGTATGTGTGTATTATCTCTGTGAATGGGACACAAGGCTGTGTTATTTTGCAGCAGCAATCGTACAGGTAAACGCTTCTTCGGAAAGTGTCCATCGGAGCGTGGCGCTGAATATATACTGCATACATTAGGTAGTGCTGCTCTTTTGTGAGTTTAAGGCAGGGCAGGGTGTTGGGGACTCTGTCAGAGTGCTACAGGCAGTCAGCTAGAAAAGACATTCAGTGAACTGTTTTGTGATGAAAAAGACTTCAAAAAGAAGTAAGAATAAGAATAAGACTTTGATTATTTGTACTTGTGTTTTTGATTTGCCGACAGATAAAATGTAACTCAACAACATTGTGTGCAATGGTTGCAGCATGAGGCAAATAAAGAGGAACAGGCAGACAGACAGACAGACAGACAGATAACCTGAGACACAGAGACAAACAATCAGGAACAGGTTAAGACAAAAAGCGATAAAACACCAGGACAAGAAGTCATCAGAGTTGTGTGCAGGGCATGCGGGGGCTGTGTGTGTGTGTGTGTGTGTGTGTGTGTGTGTGTGTGTGTGTGTGTGTAAAAGGCCTGATGCAACACAGTGCAAAACTCCAACATGCAACACTTCTTAGCCGGTCTTGTTAAATGCAGGAGCAGTAATAGACACTCTTAGTTAGAAGTGTGAAGAACACACACACACACACACAAACGCATGTAGCACATTAGAGTTCAGATCGGGCCGCATTTTTCTGTCCAACATTGTCGGACCCGTGTCGGGTATCCATGCCTTAACACACACACAGGCACACAGAGTTGACAGAGAGGCGACTGGAGGAGTCGTTGTACTCTGAGGGCAAAGATCATATATATATATCTATATATATATAGATATAGATATAGACTACTGGTCAAAAGCTTTAGAACACCCCAATTTTTCCAGGTTTTTATTGAAATTCATGCAGTTCAATGTCTTATTGTACTTTGAAATGGAAGAATAGAACAAATGAACAATTTAAGTTAAAAAAGAAATCATGGAATCAATTTATAAACCAAAATGTATTCTACATTTTTGACTCATCAAAGTAGCCCCCTTTGGCAGATATAACAGCTGAACACACTCGTGGCATTCTTTCTACAATGGAAATCAAATATTCTTCAGAAAGTTCTTCCCAACTCTGTTGCAGAAGTTCCCATAAATGTGTGGCCCTTGTAGGTTGCTTTGCTTTCACTTTTCTGTCCAGTTCATCCCAAACCAGCTCAATGGGGTTTAAGTCTGGGGACTGTGCTGGCCACTCCATGTTTTTAAGCTTACCATCTTGTTCTTTTTTGCTAAGGTAGTTCTGGCATAGCTTGGACTTATGTTTTGGGTCATTATCTTGCTGTAGGATGAACCCCTGACCAACTAGGCCCATACCAGAGGGTACTGCATGGCGCTGCAAAATGCTGTGGTAGCCGTTTTGGTTCAGGGTGCCTTTCACTCTGTACAAATCACCGACCCTGGATCCAGCAAAACAGCCCCAGACCATCACGCTTCCTCCTCCATGTTTGACAGTTGATGTCACACACTGAGGAACCATCCTTTTGCCTACTCAGCGGCGTACAAAAATCCTGCGTGATGAAACAAAGATTTTAAATTTGGATTCATCAGTCCATAACACCTTCTTCCAGTCTTCAGTAGTAAATTGACGATGTTTCTTGGCCCAGGCAAGCCTCTTTTTCTTATTCTGACGTCTTAGCAATGGCTTTCTTGCTGCAACTGGACCTATCAAACCTGCAGCTCCAAGTCTTCTCTTTCCAGTTGAAACTGAGACTTCTTATTCTGACCACTATTAAGCTGTGCTTGAAGCTGTTGTCCTGTGAGCCGCCTATCACACAGCTGTTGACTTTCAGAAACTTGTCTTCTGATTGTGTTGTGGCTTTGGGTCTGCCAGACCTCTTCCTGTCAGAGTCTCCCCCAGTTTCTAAGTGCCTTTTGATGGTGAAGAAAACTGTACTCACTGACACCTTGACTTTCTTCGCAATTTCTCTGTAGGAAAGACCAACATTCTTAAGTGTTATGATGGTCTGTCTCTCTTCCATTGTTAATTGCCTTTTTCCCGCCATTTTTATGACACACTACTTTCTGCAGTACAATACTGTTCAAATAATGCTCACGAGCGTACGGTACCACAGTGTGTTCCAACAATACTTTTATACAAACAGAGGGGGTTGGAAGTAATCCAGACCAGTTGGAACACCTGGGGGAATTGGTAGCACCAACTTTCAAAGCTTGATCAACCTCCATTACTGCAGAACAGCTTTACATTGTTAACCCATTTCTTGTTCCCTGAAAAAGGCCTTTTTGTAAAATACTGATTTGGTTAACCTTTTTTTTTTTTTTTTAACCTCAGGCAGTTCACCACTTACCTTTGTACCATTTCAAGTTATTCATTGGACTTGAACTGCTAACATTTCAATAAAAATACTAGAAAAATTGGGGTGTTCTAAAACTTTTGACCGGTAGTGTATATACGCCTCACTAATAGACTCAATGGAAGATCCAATTTGCACATGGTGGATATGATGAATGAAATCAATTTGCAATAAATCGGCATTATGTAACATGTGCCGCTGAAAGCAGCAATGAGTGAAATGATGGTGATAGGATTGCAGTTATTTCAATTATTTAATTAGACTCATATAAATCAATGTTGAGGTGATCAAACAAAATGTCTTGTGAATCGTTTATTTTAATCACGAACAAATAATTTAATCATATAACATTTGAATGCCTAAATACTTGATGTGTGTGTTGCTTGATGACATATTTAATTTGATTTCACATTGTCTCATCCCAGGTTTCTTAATCAGCTTTACTGCACTGGCAGTTTGTAACAGGAACAGTGAGTCCAGTATTAGTATTAGTTATTATTATATATTATAGTATAGCCACACAGAGCAGATCAGCTTGATGAGCAGCACTGAGTGAGGGTGGAGCTGCCCATGAGCTGAATCTCCAGCTCCCTGTACCAGCTGCTCACTCTTTACATTAAATAACTCTTCTGATTATTTAATGAGCAACACTACTGCAAATATGTAGCTGTTTATTTCTTGTCTCTGCTCAGAGTCTCCAGGGGTCCTCGCTCAGACCTGTCTGTCAGCTGCATACATCTATTAATTCTACCTGAACAGGTGGAGCAGACAGCACACACACAGCAACACACTTGTGAAATGTTAGAAATCAAAGCGGCAGACAGATTGAGCATGGGGAGATCTCAAGCTACTGGGAAACAGAGGACTTTGTTGTGTTCAGCAAAAACCTCCCCAGGGACATGGAAATAAACTGGAGAATAAAACTTTCAGCATGTTGCCATGATAGCTGGGGTATGGTGCAGCTGTCAGAGTGCCTCTGACAGCGAGGACTTTCTTGTGCTCGACTTGAGATTTCTCAGCCATATGTGGGCAGATGAATTTAGGAAAGAGATCAACTGTTTGACTTTAATCTCACTAAGTATTTAGAAACCTGTAGCAAGTACAGATAAAAAAGTGTTGCAGACTGTCTGCAAATATGTAAATCTAGAGCTACAAGGGGAGAAATCTGCTCTCCAGAGTGGAAGTCTCACAGTGTAATTAGGCCACTGGAATAACACACACTCACAAACAATCAAACGCACACAATTTTCTCCCTCTGTTAGTGTGTAAACCCACGTATCTTTCTTTCTCCCTGTAAAACACAAAGCAAATACAGAAATACTATTTCAGTGTTGTCTTCCCATGGCCTCCTTACACACAGGACACACAAGTATGCGCGCACACACACACACACACACACAAACACACCAGAATCTCTGCCCCAGGCAAAGTCACAGACTGTCCAACTTTATCAGAGGTGATTAAAGGCCCTATCAGCCCACCGACAGCGGCAGCAGGCACTTTAACACACCTTCACACACACACACACACACACACACACACACATATATATATATATATATATATATACACACATATATACATACAGCAGTAGCATATGTGACACATAGTTTTCCAATGATTACAATCATACTCTGCCTGACGTGACAATTAATAAAACATGTTATTATAATGTAGTTTATCTTTCTCTCTGTCCTGCTCCACACTTTCTTCCCCATTCTCTCTTTATGCTCCCCTTCTCACTGCTGTCTCCTGCTTTTGTTTAGAAAATCTGCTCACTGGTGTGTTTGTCTGTGTGTGTGTCTGTGTCTGTTTTTGTCTGTGTGTGTGTGTGTGTGTGTCTGTTTGTGTCTGTGTGTGTGTGTGTGTGTGTGTGTGTCTGTTTGTGTCTCTGTGTGTGTGTGTGTGTGTGTGTGTGTGTCTTTTTGTGTCTGTGTGTGTGTGTGTGTGTGTCTGTGTGTGTGTCTGTTTGTGTCTCTGTGTGTGTGTGTGTGTGTCTGTGTGTGTGTGTGTGTGTGTGTGTGTGTGTGTGTGTGTCTGTTGTGTCTGTGTGTGTGTGTGTGTGTGTGTGTGTGTGTGTCTGTTTGTGTCTCTGTGTGTGTGTGTGTGTGTGTGTGTGTGTACTGCACTGTCAGTGATATGATCCAGGCTGTACGTCTCTCTAGGTCACAGTCGACACTCACCTCCCCTCTGATGGAGACGATCAGTCTCTCTGACCCCAGGCAGCAAAAAAACAGTTGATCAATCACACTCTTTCTGATAGGTGGTGGTGCATGGCCGTTCTTAGTTGGAGCGATTTGTCTGGTTAATTCCGATAACGAACGAGACTCCGGCATGCTAACTAGTTACGCGGCCCCGTGCGGTCGGCGTCCAACTTCTTAGAGGGACAAGTGGCGTTCAGCAACACGAGATTGAGCAATAACAGGTCTGTGGAGTCCTTGAAAAGTCTGAAAAAAGTATTTGATTTAACATTTATAATACGTCTGTGGTTTGTGTGTATCTCTAATCGCTGTAACTAAACCGTGTTACTTACAGTCAGTTCATGAAAGTTTGCTTATTTTCTGGAAATGTCTGGTCTATTGTAGGAATCTTTCAAAATGACCTTTTGTTGTTTAATTTGATTCCAATTTACTTTGCAATAGGTAGATTATGAACTACATAGTTAGCATATGCATGGCTGAACAGACAAAGACAAAGAAGAGAGTGCTACTAATATAGGGTCGAAGTTCAATAATATTTTGCCAAATCTGAATGCTTTCAGATGCCTTTTCCAATTGATATGAGTTCACCTATTTCTAACTTATAATACAGTTTTTTCCGATTGCTAAACAACAGTGGGAACAACTGGAGTCACATGTGCCAAACTCTAACTCCAGTCTGCACTACCAACAGTCACCTGAGCTAAACAGGTCACATCAGCTGCAAAACAGGCTCAGTGCAGCTAAACACTACGCACAATCCTCACTGAGATAACACACACACACACACTGAGATACACACACACACACACACACACACACACACACACACACTGAGATAACACACACCGTCACTCAGAACACACTGAGGGTAAAAACACTAGCATCAAACACCAATACAGAAATTACAAACTTTTTCATCTTTACAGTTTGAACAATTTGAGTGACTTGACACTACTCAATAGTTTATTTAAGGAAAAAATATAGATTGTATAGCATAACAATTTTTACATAAGGTAAAAAAGAAGGAATGAAAATCAGCAGTTTTCTTCAATAAAGTATTTTGTCTCTAGTAATTTATGGAATTACTGGGGAGAAAAAACTAAAGGTACATACGTAACAGTACCAAAGAATAGTGTGACTAATCCTGCCTCGCTCCAGCATCATGTGGCAAGTTTTCTTCATCACATTGGATGTCTTCATCATCTCTAAATACTAATGAATGTGGTGTTTCTATTGCTTTCACCTCCATTACTTTCTGAAAAACAGTAAGAACACAGTTTTACTATAGTAAAGATATAGTGTTTTTCAATTCTGTTTTTTATAGCTGTGTACGTAACCTCAGACATCTTACCTGGACATATTGGTATCTTTGCTCTTTTACCTGTTTCTCTCAAACGGTACAGTGTAGAATTGTTTCATTCTTATTTGGTGTTTGTATACAAAAAAGACTTTCTGAGCTTTCTCTGTATAAATACCATAAATGTTCACTAACTAGTCTAAAACTAGACACCTGCTTAGGATTTCAGCTAAAATTGCAATCAGCAGTGTTTGATAGGCACCAGACTGAAATCTATTCTGTTCTGAATGTGTGGTTAACAGTGTTGACAGCAGTGTGTTAGCATTTGAACAAAGTGCTGTAAATCTACAGTGTTGTGCACGTTGTGGTTAAAGTCATGGGATAAGTGTGTAGAGTTTAGAAAACTGTGTTCAAGCGATGAAAAACAAACTAGAGTTTGGTCTACATGAACTGCTGCTGTGTAGACTGGAGTCAGAGTTTTGCACATGTGACTCCAGTTGTGCCCACTGTCGTTTACCAATCAAAAAAAACTGTAATAAGGTACTTAAGGTACAGGACTCTCATAATCTGCTTGAGGAAATATTTGCCAGTGAAACCAATGAGAAGCCTGCTACCTGAATTGCTTTGCCGATTGCCAAAAAACAACAGGGAGCCTATCCTAACGACCCTGCTTGTCTTCACTGAGACATGGCTGCAGGAGGACGTGCCTGACTCGCTCGTCTCTCTGGACGGCTTTTCCCTGGTGCCTTGTGACAGGACCAATAACTCTGGCAAGAGTAAAGGCGCTGCTACCTGTGTTTATGTCAACAAGTGGTGTTCGCAGTTCACAACGAAAGAGTCGGTCTGCAACCCTGACATTGAGCTGACATGTTTAACCCTAAGGCCCTTTTATCTCCCACGCAAATTCGGCAACATCATATTATGCACCGTTTACATCCCGCCCAGTGGAAATGCTGCAAATGCAGCTACTGCCATAGCAGACTGTGTTCACAGGCAACTAAAACACACTCCTGAAGCCCCCTGTTTTATTGTAGGTGATTTTAATAATTGTAAACATGAGCTTGCTTTACCAGGATTTAATCAATATGTGGATTGTAACACCACAGGTAAAAATATTCTTGACAAATGCTGTGGTAATGGAATGTATACACCGCTAAGGTTAAATCCCCTCTAGGATCTTCTGATCACAATGCCGTCCACTTAATGCCCATGTACAAGTCCCTGCTTAAAAGCAGCAACTGTATATATATATATATATATATATATATATATATATGTGTGTGTGTGTGTGTGTGTGTGTGTGTGTGTGTGTGAACCCTAACCCTATGGAGCCTGGAGTTGGAGGAGGCCACAAATGCTATCACTGATTACATTAACTTTTGTAAAGATAACGTGTTACCCCCAAAATTAATCACTATGTACCCAAATAACAAATCTTACATTTCCAAGGAAATCAAAGAGTGAATTGTACAGAAAAAAATAGCATTCAAGAGAGGGGACCTTGTAAGTATTAAAATTATGCAGAAAGAACTTAATCACAAATTAAGGATAGCTAGATGTAAGGAGAGAGAAAATTTGGTATACCACTCCTTGGCTATGAACAATAGGAAACTCTGGGACTCTGTAAAAGCCACGATAAACATGGCACCAACTAAGAGGTGTATTAATGTGATAAATGAAAGCGATAAAGCAAATGTGTTGAATATTTTGTTCTGTAGATTCGAAACAAGAGACTTCTCTCAAGAGCAAAAAGCAGCTCTGGATGGTGTACCTGCATTGAACTCTGTGAAAATCTCCGAGCATGTTGTGGAGAGACTTTTGTCATGCATCTGCCCCAGGAAGGCCTCTGGACCGGATGGCATCTCTGGGTGCCTATTGAAAAGAGCTGGCAGAGGCACGGTGCCATCTTCCAGAAGTCTCTAGACATTCACTCTGTTCCCTCTATCTGGAAAAACTCTACTACTATTCCCGTACCTAAAAAAGCAAGCTGTAAAGAGAATAATGACTACCGTCCTGTAGCACTTACGTCACTGGTGATGAAGTGTTTTGAGAAAATGATCATACACTTCTTGAAAACAGAGGTCTGTAGTCTTTTAGATCCCTTTCAGTTTGCATATAAGTAACGATAACCAATCGTAGACAGCAGGTCAGCGTTAATGGGACTCTATCTGAACCTAACATTTTGAGCACAGGAGCCCCCCAGGGCTGTGTCAGCTCACCTGTCCTTTTCACTTCATACACAGATGAGTGTAGAAGTTTTTATCCCAATAATCATGTCATTACATTTTCTGACGACACTGCAATTTTATCTGTGCTGAAAAAGAACTGTGACCCATCTGATTACTTCATGGAAATCCCAAAAGTTTGTGACGACGAGTTGGTGCGACGATAACTACCTTGTTCTAAATATTTCAAAGACTGAAGAGATGGAGTTTGACCCTGGGGGAGTCGGTGACCACCACAACCAAACCATCACTCAGGCCCACTCATACAAAGATCTCGCCGTTTATATTGACGAGTCACTAACGTGGAGCACACATGTCGACAGCCTCTGCTGCAGATTGCAGCAGCGGTTGGATTTCTTACGTCGTTTGCGTCAATAAAGAAAATGATGTTGATATTTTATCGGGCAGTCGTGGAGAGCCTGGTCAGGTACGGTATTACAGCTTGGTTTGGCAACCTCCCTGTGCAGTTGAAAACTGAACTGTTACGAGTGATTCATACTGCATGGAAGATCACTGGTGTTAAAGAGCTGTTATCCATGCAGAGTATTTATGAAAAGGCTTCTTTGCGACAAGCAAATAGAATTGTTAGCAACACGTCTCAAGTTCTGCACGCAGAATATGAGCTGCTGCCCTCCGGTAGGAGGGCGAGAGTTAACCCTTTCAACAACTCATTTATCCCAGTGGGTCTATTAAGCTCCTAAACAGCTGCAGATTAAAGGCAGAACAGGCCTGCAGGACGATGGAGATTTGTAATTGTTGTAATTGTGATCTCTCTTTTTAAATTTATTTTATTTATTTATTTTGAGTAATGTTTAACTAATGCATTGCATAACACCATGTTGGGTTTTATACACCATCAGGACCATAGTACGCTCTGTGGTATGGTATTGTACAGTATCTGTTGTTTATACATGCTGTCTGTGTCTATGTGAAAAGGCTGCCTTTCTCCCTTTTGTTTTATGGGTTCATAGGGGGGGGTAGCTCAGCTGCTAACCAGTGTAATCAGGGAGAGTGGATGCAGGTTTGCCTCATTAGGTCTTTTCTGAAGGCAGGGGCTGGGCAATCCTAAGGTGAAGAACAATAGGTAAACTAGTTCTGCAAAAACTGACATTTTTATAATATTTGGGGTGCCTACTGTAGTGGGTACACATATATGTATAAATAGTATTGTCGGCAGTAACTGATCTATCCAATTGTAATGATGTTTTGAGAAACGTAAGTTAAGGGCTTCAGGAGAAGAAGGCTTGAGCAATCTTGGCAGCTGGCTGTGAGGTTTCTTTTGCTGTTATTTGGCCTCAGTTTTGTATTTTGGTTTGAATATGTTTTGTTGTTTTTGTTAATAAATAATAAATAACAAATTGAGCACTTGAAAGCCACCTCTCCAGTCGCCATTGGTGACAGTCTATTGTTTCTACTATGGCTGCAGCATGGGTTAAGTGCCCAAGACAAATTTCCCATGATGTGGGACAATAAAGTTAATCTTGATCTTGATCTTGAACGGTTGGTTAAGAGACTCATTAGTCTTAGAGTTTAGTCAATCTGGGTATATTGAACAACTTGGAACCATATCCAAAATTAAACCAGATATCAGCACACAGCAAGTATTAGAAGACAATACAAAAATAATACATCATGGTAAAAGACACAGGTGTGATCACACTATACAGCAATATGGCCATCATAAGGGCTGGGCCAGAAGTTAAATTAAAATTGAAAATATAGTTAATAATATATAAAATAAAAAAAAACATGCCTTTAAAATATTCAGCACAAAGTTTTTGTTGAGGACTTACATTGGGATTGCGCCGATTGGCGATCAGATCACATATCGACGATTAAAGGAATGATCGGCAATGGGGTTTTTGTTACGCATACAGTATATTTAAGTGATTTTAACTAACTTTCCCCCTAAGAACGAGAATATCTAGAATCTGCTCCCTACTGTTTATTTTCTTAAGTCCTCCCGCTGAGCCATGTTATTCAGCACGAGTGACGAATGAATGTTAAATCCTAACATTAATTATGAACTAGTTTGCCATCTCTTTTCCGTGGCTCTGACTCCTGATGGACTGTGCTTCTTTGAGACAGTCACCCAGCCTCCTTGGCTTCCCTGCTAAATTAGTGCAAACGAAGTGAGTAGTCAGTTTTGGCTACATTTCTTTTGATTTTGTAACCTAAAACTATCTCATTTAAATGTGTAAACATATTGACTCCTGCCAAGAAAGCATCTCAAGTGTGTGTAGAGGTAGCACAAAACCAAACAAAGTAAACAAGCACATGTGTGTGTCTTTCACTATAGAATAAGAGATAGCGATCGTTGTATTTTAGCACCTTTTTTAATGTTTTTATACGGGGCAATGGCCGCAAGAGACGACGTGATTGATATTTTGGTACGGCAGCACAGTTAATGCTAGACATGTTTTGCAGACTGGCTTAATCTGCTCCTCGCCGCTTTTGTAAAATCCGAACCATTTCCACACAACTGATGTTGTGTAACCCTTTCTACCAACAATGTCTTCAGCTTGGGAGGTAGAAGGCGAGTTCACGTTCAGGTCCACCATCACTTTCCTTGCCCTTGGCCCCGCTCATTTCTTCTCCCTTTTTCAACTTACCCTTCTTCCGTGGTGTGTTTCCCCCTACCTAAACCTGAACCAAACCTTATCCCTAACCATAACCATGGATGGGGGGCACTACACACGTTGATTTTAACACTATTCAACGGGGTAACACTGGCAACTTAGACAAACGCTCACGATAGGAAGTGGCTGTGTCAGGCATCCAAGCCGAGAAAGGCAGACTGTGGCAGTGGTGTTATCTGGGTTAATGTGTCTAAAGCTTACCACTGGTATGGACCTGAATTTTATCGCGATCACGTTTCGAGATGTTTTATCGCCCAGCCCTAATATATATTTTTATGTATACTTTTTTTTTGTGAAGTTGCAGCCATTTTGGCTGTTCTTCACATTCATGTCTGTCAGACTAATGATCCATATAACAGCGTAAATCTTTTTAAGAAGAAAAAAAACCAACACCTTCCAGCTTTCCACACTCCCACAAAAACTGTGAAGGGCTGGTGCTGAAAGGAAGAGAACATGCATTCATGCTCTCTTTTAAAGGAAGACAACAAGAGTTTGAATATTCAAAAAGCTGTATCACATGTCATGGTCAAAAATCGATTTTGAATCACTTTAATCAAACGTATTGCAGGTATTATTAACTGACATTGTGTGCAGTCAGTGTGTGTAGACTTTGCTAATTTCTTATCATTGAGAACACTTTTAACAATCACTTTCACACACATCCAAGCACGTGTGCTCATTCATGCACATGAAAGTTTTTTTTTAAAGATTTTTTGTTGTTGTGGGCATTCCAGCCTTTAATGTATAGGACAGCTGAGATATGAAAGGGGGGAGAGAGGGGGGAAGACATGCAGGAAACCGTCACAGGTTGAACTCGAACCCTGGACCTTCTGCATCAAAGAATAAACCTCTACATATGTGCACCCACTCTACCAACTGAGCCAACCCGGCCACATGAAAAAAAATCATTTTTAATCTGCATTTTGCAACCCATTCTCATCCCCAATTAAAAGTTAATAATACATTGTGTCAACAAAATAAACCAGAAATGTTTCAATAATATAATAAAACTGAATAGAAAAGATAAAGAAGAAAATGGTGGGAGAGAACCATAATCTTTTTTTTAACTTTTTTTAATAATGTGGCTTTTATTAAGCATGGCCTGACTATGAAGTGAAGCTTATGTGTTAACTTTCTCTTTCCTTTCAACAAGACTGCCTTGACTTTGGCTGCATCCTTATCTTTTCTTTATTTTGTCTTTGTTTTTTTATTATATCTCTCATTTCTTTCTTCAGCCAAGCTCCTCGTCTTTGTTTCCCCGAAGCTAGGGATTCTAATGACAAAAGAGGCACAGTGTGGCAGAGAGGTGAGGCTCTGTAGTAGCAAAAAAGAATTCCTTTTTCAGTGGTTTACATTGAACTCGAAATGTTTAGTGAAAGCTCTGTGATGACTCCCTGATCCCTTAGCATAGAAGAGTTGAATCAAGGTGAATACGCCCTAATGGTTCAACAAGTGCAGTAGTTTACCTCCAATTTTGTAGGTTGCATTTTGTACATTGCCACAAAGTCTGCTGAACAATTTGGGTGGAAACCATATATATATATATATATATATATATATATATATGTGTGTGTGTATATATATATATATATATATATATATATATATATATATATATATATATATATATATACATATGAGCGCTGTCAGTTAAATGCATTATTAACGGTGTTAACGCAAACCCCTTTTAACGGCGTGAATGTTTTTATCATGAGATTAACATTCTTTTTGGCCTAGCAAACTTTGTAGTTTTTTTTCACATGCTGTTGCAACAACTAGTAACGTTAGAAAAACTACAACACCACACCGGATCTAGCTAGACCGGAAACAAAACAACAGGCACGCCGCACACACTTGTTTGGGCTGGCGAGCCGGCCAAAGAGTAGTAGGCTAACGTTACGTTTTGAGTGGATGGCGAGTGCGATACGCCAAAATGGATGCCAATAAGATTCTGAATGGAAAGTTTACTTTTAAAAAGTTGCCAAATTGTTCCATTGAGAAGACCAAAGGGATCTGTGTGTGTTTTGTATCAGCACACAGCTGATGGCCGAGCACACAGCTGATGCAATTCTCCGCCCCCTCGTCAAAGCCAGGCGACAAAAGCACAAACGTGCCGATCCACTTTTCCATGTTGATAAGAGCATTAAAATGAGAAAAAATAATGGGACAAAAAGAAATCAAGGGACATTTAGAATAGATAAAAATGTGCGATTAATTGCGAGTTAACTGACATTAATGTGATTAATCGCGATTAAATATTTTAATTGTTTGACAGCACTAATATATATATATATATATATATATATATATATATATATATATATATAAACAATAAATACATATAATATGTATGTATAAAAATGTATAGCATCACCAAAAAAAAAACAATACTGACATCTGTAGTGACCATTGTGCTATAAGCAAAGAAAGAGTGTGATGTTGTTATAGAGGATGTATATGCGAACAAAACATAATGAGTTACATGAACTTAAAGACAATTAACTTTAGTCGTCTCAGTGTACTCTAACTTGGAGGATCTTGAAATAAGAAAGGGAGGGAGAAAGGCAGAGAGGAGAGATGCTACAGGGGAGAGCTTTTCACAGTAAATACTGCACATAAAGCATGGACCAGAAGCAACCGATGATGTAATGCCTGTTGGGTAATATAATAATCCAGAAACGTATGTCCTTTTAAATAGGTAAAAAGGCAGATTACAAGTACTGGAAAAATTGCCATATATTTCCATAATACATAATAAGTTCACATCGACGACACTCCCAGTCCACAAAAGTATGTAGACCAAGTTGACCAGCATTTGTTGTGTACCCTTTCTAGCTTGTAAACAAATCTATAAGATCAGACATTTTCTTCCTCTGTCTGCCCTTCTCACGTTGTATAAAACTCTCTTTGAACCACACCTTAACTATTGTAATGTGATATGGTGTAACACTTTCACCAGCCATCTTAAAAAACGTATATCCTTGCAAAAGAAAGTAATACGGGCTCTGTCCTGGTCAGAGATAAATTCCTCCACCCAACCCCTGTTCCACCGTTTTGAGTTACTAAGACTGACTGAGCTAAATGAATATCATAATGCCTGCCTTATGTTCCAAATTGTCAACAGGCTGAACTCTAGATTGAGTAGTCTTGTTCCCATCTCCCGCCCCCAGCATACATACCAAATGAGAATCAAACCACTTATATTAGGAAAATGTCGCCGACATGTGTGCGCCAGTATGAGTGTTGTCTGTAGGGGGCCGCAGATCTGGAACGGAATTGATGATGGCCTCAAGGTGTTGCCCTCTATCTCCAACTTCATGGACTACTGGGATGTATGTGTATGATTGTATGTGTATTGTTACGCCCCAGTCTAGGGGTGCCTAGGACGCAACATGGAAAGGCCCCATCTTCCCCGTCTCCCAAGTAGCCACAAACCCTTACGAGGTTAGATCAACAAATGAATTTATTTTAATAGACAAAAGATATATATGTAACAAATGTATAAAGCTTCAGCTACCATAAAAGTAACAAACAAAACAATCCTAACTGAGAGATAAGCAACTAACCTAACAAACAAATGGGCAAAACAAAAGACAAAAGACTTACCTCCCTAAACTAACAAAAACATGAGAAAACAAGATCGACACACCTGGAGGTCCACCCTTACTTAACAAACAAACAAAACGATATCCAATCTAAACCAAAGAGTACAAAAAGAGTGGCCGGTTGGGAGATCAGGAGGATGAGGAAATGTCTGCTGCCCGCTGACAGCCGCCATCTTGGCTCCTTATATGGTAGTGTCCTCAGCTGCAGCCAGTCACTGGGTTGGGCTTGAACTTCTCCACCAATAACCTCCGGGCAATGGCACACCTATTTGCATACGAAATTGAAAGACAAGACAAAACACAGGACACACACACACACACACACACACACACACAGTGCACACACACACAGCAGACCAACCAAAATATGACCACAGTCATAACACCCCCACACCCAAGAATTAAACCCACCCCTAAAAAGGTTTAATTCCTAGACGTCTGAGGAAGATCTAGACAAAGCGTCTGCTATCACATTCTCTGTACCCTTTTTGTGGTGAATCTGCAAATTAAAATCCTGCAGAAGAAGAGACCAGCGCATAAGCCGCTGGTTAGAGTTACGCATGTGTGCGAGGAACACTAAGGGGTTGTGGTCGGTGAACACTTGTATAGGCTGGGAGCTAGACCCAAGATAAACTTCAAAGTATTGTAGGGCCAGCAGAAGGGCGAGAGCTTCCTTCTCGATAGTGCTATAATTAAGCTGATGCTTATTAAACTTCCTCGAGAAGTAACAAACAGAATGGTCAATAGCTTGATCGTCCTCCTGCAAAAGCACAGCACCTGCGCCGCACGCGCTGGCGTCAACCTCTAATTTAAAAGGTCGTGTAAAGCAAGGCGCAGCGAGAACGGGTGCGTTACATAGTAACGCCTTGGCGGACTCGAAGGCAGCCCGACAAGCGGGGGACCAAACAAGTTGTTTTAGGGGACTTACAAGACTTGTGAGAGGAGCCACCACATCAGAAAAGTTTTGACAAAAACCACGATAATATCCACACATTCCAAGAAAACGGCGCAACGCTTTCTTGGACTGTGGGACAGGGAAATCAATAATCACCTGCACTTTTTCAGCCAAAGGACGCACCTGCCCCTGACCTACCTGTTTACCCAAATACGTAAAGGTAGCCCTACCAAAGTCACATTTAGCGAGATTTAGAGTGAGGGAGGCCTCACGAAGACGGCTGAAAATAAGGGACAAGGTATGGAGATGGTCAGACCAGGTGGAGGAGTAAGCAACTACATCATCCAAGTAAGCTTCGCAATGTTCGACGCCAGACAACATTGTTGGTGCATTACGCAACCCAAACGGCATAACCGTATACTGGAGAAATGTGTCGGGTGTGACGAAAGCTGATATCTCGGAGGCCCGTGGTGTTAAAGGAACTTGCCAGTAACCTTTTAACAGGTCCAGCTTTGTCACATATTTAGCGGAGCCTACACGGTCTATGCAATCCTCCATCCTGGGGAGCGGAAATGAATCTGGTTTGGTAACTGAATTTACTTTTCGGTAATCGTTACAAAAACGAGAGGTATTGTCTGGTTTCGGAACCAAAACACAGGGTGAGCTCCACGGACTAGTACTGGGAACAGCTAGTCCATGCTCAACCAGATAACTCACCTCCAGCTGCATCATAGCCCTTTTTGTCAGATTTACTCTATACGCATGTTGTTTAATAGGTTTATGGCCCTCCACGTCGATGTCGTGGTACAGGACAGATGTTTGACTAGGATGGTCAGAGAAAAGCAACAAGTTATCCTCGATCAACTGTATAATATCCGCACGGGCCGAATCAGACAGATGGGACAAAAAACCCTCCAAGTTACTCAGTACCTCTGAATTTCTCAAACGAGCGGCTGGCATCAAACCACTTTTCTCTGTCAAGCCATCATCAGCAAGACTGTAATGAGGAAGAGTCGCGGACACGGACATCACGGTTAATATTTATGTTAATATGACATACTCTAGATTTCCTTTTCCGATCTGGAGTTGGAATGACATAGTCTGTGTCACTAATTTTACTCTCCACCGTATGTGGACCCGAAATCCGAGACTGCAAACTGGATCGAAGTAACGGAAGCAGAACCAAAACTTGTTCCCCTGGTTGGAATACACGGAACACAGACTTTTTATCATAACGACGCTTCATTTTAGTTTGGCTTTGTGCCAAGTTGTTACGGGCTAACTGACACACATGATTGAGACGTTCACGAAAAGAATGGACATAATCCAACACCCCAGCAAACATTTGGACGTTTAATGACCGTTGAAAAGACGTCCGTCCGAGACGTCCCGTCATGGTTGAAAAATAGTTCCAAAATGAAAGTTGAACCGACGTCTTTGACGTCACTTGGCCGTGAATTCCACGTCTTTTCTGCGCGTCCCTGGACGCCAGAATTAGTCTTCTTCTGGATGTTTATAAGGTGTGTTTCTGCATAAGTGTAGGCTATAAGCCTGCATATTAAACAATCATACACCCATTGTGTTAAATCGTGAACGGCAATCTTGACGTTTACACATCTAAACTTGACAAAGGTTCTAAAAAGGTCCAAAATTGGTCCAGTTATACCTGAACGTCTATAACACGTTATAATCACGTGTAGATCAAACAACACTTTACTTATACATTTAAGTTCTTAATATAATTAATTGCATCTAAATATAGGGTTAAGGTTTGTTGCATGTAATTATGCATAATGTAACAAGGGCACTGTAAAATAAACTGTTCTTATTTTCATTTCAGTAGTTCATTACAAATGATCATAAAGATAACGGGATGAACTAAAAAGCCACAAAATTCCAAATCACATTTATTTATTTTACGGTTTATACAATACAGATTCACCCAGGAAACAGGAAAAACGTGTTCATTACAAAACAAATTCAGTTTTAGCTCAATTCCGTTAATTTAGTTCAGTTCAATAACACTGTCACAAATATCTCCCTTTGTGTAGCAACTTTTTGCAACATCATTTACACCAGAACAGTTATTTGTTATAACCACACCCCCAGCTCTTCCTGGAGCATGTTTCAAGTGTTCCGCCATAGCCGCATCAATTTCTGATTCAGTTGAATTTGGGCTCCACCTCTTCACAGCATAAGAGGGAAGAGAATATTACAATAATAAACAAAACAAACAGTAGGAAAAAAATTACATTGAATTATTGTCTAAATGTTTTTATGGTCCTATAACTAAATTTACTAGATTTTGCACCAGTTTCATGAATGAAACTGAGTTAGAAAAAGCTAAAATCAATCAATATATATATATATATCCATATCCATAACCCATTCTATGAAAAAAAATGTAGGATTACTTCACCTTAGAAAAAATAACCAAATAAGGTAAAAAAAAAAAATCACGATTAACAGTACAGTGCAGCGTAGCAATTGCATGCAATGTTAAAACATACACTTTCACAATTTTGACTGTAACATTAAACATACTTTATACTATGGTATACCGTTGTATAAGTTCAAATTAACTTTTAGCCTACTAACGTTTGCTAGCTAGCTAATTTTAGCCAAACTCAGTACATTTCAGTTGACAATGTGGGCATCATTTCTTTCGGTTCATTCATGTCAAACAAGTAAAACTCAAGCACGTTAATCTAATAATACAAAATGTACTTACCCAACAGTAGATTTTTAATAATATTATCGATACAACTCAATTCCTCCTCTCCTCGTGGTTGTTCAACGTTCAAGTTACTGGCTCCGGAGTCTAAGGGGAGAACGCGTTAACATCTCGCAAGATAATCTATCCTATCGCGAGATCTTTTGTTACTACATCTTGGCAGCAGTTTCCCTGTCAATGGCAATTACATGTTATATATGTCAATGATTACATCCAACTCCGACATAAATGGTGATCGGATATATTTATGTTTGCATACATTCATTTAAAAACAAACAAACAAAGAATACATCAGGTACAACAGGTTTAAATAATAACTAAAATGCAGTGGCTTTGCAATCACTTAACCACACTGGGCACTGTGTAATTATAATTTATTTAAACAACATAAAGTAAACGTACTTTGTATACAAATCGTGTTTCTTTTTCTGTTTTGCTTGACTAGACGTGTAAAGGACGTCAGTGGACGTCTTCACAACCTTTTAAAAACTTGGCAAATTAAATTAATTATTGCAGTATTAACCATGCAAGGGTTTAGCGCAGCTTTATCACAATTGATTTCATAGAGGGGATGATGGACTATAAATGCACGTGTAAAGGACGTCACTTAGTGGACGTCCACTTACAACTGATTCACAACGTGGTATATGTTGAAGTACACGTAGCTAAAAGTAAAAATAACAATTTTATACATGCAACCCCACAGAACTGTTGACATTTTCAAATGTATCTGAATGCATTTTTAGGAAATGTTCTGTGTATCATCTTTTTACCGATTTATGCCGTCCTACCGCGACTATTTTTGGCCAGGGACACAACGTTGCCGTCGGACCAATGTTTGCTGGGACGTTATGCTCAGTTTTTGGCGACTCTGACAACCACTTTTCTTTAAGGAGTCGAAGGGGAACGCGCACAGTATGGCCAAAAACCAAATCACAAGGGCTAAAACCTAAAGACTCTTGAGGAGTTTCACGCACAGCAAACAATAGAAGAGGGAGGCCCTCATCCCACTCTCTGTTCGACTCGAGACAATACTTACGCAACATGTTTGGTGGAACCTCTCAAGTGCGCCTTGGGACTCTGGATGGTAAGGACTTGACGTTACGTGTTTAACTTTCAGCTCTCTCATTACCTGTGCAAATAGTTTGGACATGAAATTTGTGCCTTGGTCACTCTGTATGGTTTTAGGTAGGCCAAAAGTTGAAAAGAATTTAGTGAGAGCTTTCACCACCGCTTTTGCTCTAAGAGTGCGCAGTGGAATAGCCTCCGGGTACCGCGTCGCAGCGCACATCACAGTTAAAATATACTGATGGCCGGATTTGGTTGTAGGTAACGGACCCACACAATCTATTAACACACGTTCAAACGGCTCCCCAAGCACCGGGATCGGGTGAAGCGGGGCTGGAGGAACAGGTTGATTGGGCTTTCCCACAACTTGGCATGTGTGACAGGTGCGGCAATATTTTGCTACGTCAGATTTTAAACCGGGCCAAAAGAAATTGAGCAACACACGATGGTACGTTTTTTTCACACCCAGGTGACCAGCTAAGCTGGAGTCATGTGCAAGACTCAGAATTTGCGCTCGATAGTCTCTTGGCACAACCACCTGATTAACAACGCGGATCTCACTGGAGTCGGGACTCCACCGTCTCATCACGACACCGTTGTCCTGAATGAAAACACCAAACTTGCTGTCTTCCTCGGCGGCTACAACAGAGGAGAGACACAACGTTAGAGACGGATCGTTTTTCTGAGCATTAATCAACATTTCTCGGGTTACGTTTAAACTCAGGTCTGAGTCAGCAGGAAAGAGATCAAACTCATTGACACATTTAGTTACTTTTTCACACTCAACAGGAGACACTGAAAAGGAGGGCTCACCCTCACCTAATGTAGCCATAAACGACTCAGACAAATCCACAACTTCACCCACTTTACGAGCCTGTGCGCGCGTAATTGCGCACACGGGAAAAAGATTTGACACAGACACAGCAGAAGCCACAGAGGCGGGACCGCAAACAGACGCAACCGAAATGGGATCGTTAACTACTTCGGGCAGAGGAAACACCTTTCCTCCGGCCAAATCGTTACCCAAAATAAACGAAATGCCACTAATCGGAAACTGTGGGAGCACAGCAACTTTCACCCGTCCCGACACAAGCGCTGAATGCAAGTGGATCATATGAAGTGGGCCGTTAAGTTCACTCATTTTAATACCCCACACTATCAAATCGGAGGAACACAACGTTTCATTTGAGAGAAGCAAAACACTAGCCAGCATGAACGAATGATAGGCAGCGGTATCTCGAAGAATAGTTACCGGTACTTTATCTGAGTCTTCGCCAGTTACAGAAACAAATCCGCGAGAAACGAACGGCTGAAAATGAGGGTCAACCTCCGCCTCTTCAGGTAAAAACTCTGTATGCTTTAGGGGCGGGGACACGGCGTTTATGAAACCCACACCTGCAGGAGGTTTAGCGCTTTTGTGAGGTCCTTTTCTTCTAAGAACCGGACAGACAGCGATCAAATGGCCTCGCTCATGGCAATAATGACACTCGCGGCGCTCACCCGCAGCTGGTGAAGTGCTCTTACGCGTCAGCTTTGGTGACCGATTTCTGCGCTCAGGCATTACCTGTGTAACACGTGGTGCTGGCATAGAAAAAACACTTTTATGAGTCAAAATTAATTCATCAGTCAACACAGCCGCGTTTGTTACCGACGATCCTTTTAGTTCATTCAAACAGACAACGATTCATTCCGGTAAACACTTTTTGAACTCCTCGAGTAAAACAAGCTCTCTGAGTTCCGCCATAGTTTTAACATTACATGCTTGGCACCATTTATCAAATAAAACGCTCTTGTCACGCACAAACTCAACATACGTCTGGTTAGCAGTTTTCTCACTATTTCTAAATTTTTGTCGATATGCTTCAGGGACTAACTCATAGGCCTGCAACACAGTCTTTTTCAAAATGTTATATTATATGGTAGTGTCCTCAGCTGCAGCCAATCACTGGGTTGAGCTTGAACTTCTCCACCAATAACCTCCGGGCAATGGCACACCTATTTGCATACGAAATTGAAAGACAAGACAAAACACAGGAACACACACACACACAGGGCACACACACACACAGCAGACCAACCAAAATATGACCACGGTCATAATATGTATGTAAAGTTATGTATGTACTGGTGCGCCTTTTTGCGTGCATCTACTCATCATCATCATCTGTGGTAATTGTGTATTCTATAGTCTGTACCACTACCCTTTCATGAATCATGGGCCCCCACCTATAAGCTTTTCTAGCTTCTTTGGGGGACCCATTCACTCTACCCAATTGATCTTGTACCCCAACTGTATTATTGTAATGTTTGAAGTGGTATTGTGAATAAACAAATAAACTAAACTAAACCAAGTAAAGGATCCGAATACTACGGCCTTGTAGTGCTGCTGATACATTTACAAGCCACATCAATCTAAAAATTTAACCTACAGTAAATTAATGAAATACTGAAATGTAAGTAACCTTTCCAAGTAGATGTGAGTGCACACTGAATCCCTACATATGTAGGAGGATGTTTGCAACCTTGGATTAAAGCCCTGTCTATAAAACATCACAACACTGCAGAGGCATATTTTCAAAGCACTTTGTGGCCTCTTGCCTGTCTTGATGCCAACTGACATTTAAAATGTGCTTGTCTGATGACGGGTGGGTCTGGGGGAAAGGGAAGGTGCATGCACAACGCCTTGCTTCTCCTGGGAGGGTTAAGTGTTTGTGAATGTATCCTGCAGCGTAAACACTGGCACCACTGGCTTAGCCTCATTAGCATAAAGAAATGTAGCCGCGGAGAATCTGATGGCAGGGAGAGAGCAAGCAAAAGAGAGGAGAAGAAGTGAGGAGGGAGAGAGAGAGATTGAGGCATTGAGAGCAGGTTTAACACAGAGAGCTGGCAGAGAGCTGAAGGAGAAGTGTGAGGAAATAAATGAAACAAAAAACAAGCGCACAATAAATATTATATTGTCCAATATACAAAACTAGAGGTATAATGTTTCATTCATTGCATTGATGCATCCATCACACTGTGAATATAAATTATTGATTGAAACGCATCTTTAGCAGTAATGAATATAACATGCTTTGAAACAAACTAATGGCAGGACTGGGCAATATGGATAAAATCCTCTATATTCAATTCAATTCAATTCAATTTTATTTATAGTATCAAATCATAACAAAAGTTATCTCGAGACACTTTACAGATAGAGTAGGTCTAGACCACACTCTATAAATTCCAAAACCCCAACAATTACAGTAATTCCCTCAAGAGCAAGCATTAGCAGTGGCTATTGCGACAGTGGCAAGAAAAAACTCCCTTTTAGGAAGAAACCTCGGCAGACCCAGACTCTTGGTAGGCGGTGTCTGACGGGCCGGTTGGGGGCGTGATGAACAGTGGTGATAACAGTCACATTAGAAGTCACAGTGACTTTGAAGGTTATCGTGGAAGTTCATGTCATAGCAGGGCACATTGTGTCATAATGAGTAGTGCAGTCTCCTATACCGGATCCTGACTACTCTGTGCATAGGAACATCACAGCAGGGCGTTGAGGAATGTAACGTGGCGCTGCAGAGCACGGGTGGAGGCGGCGGATGCAGCAGGACGCAGCAGGATGCGGCCGGGAAATGCAGAGAAGAAGAAACATAAGGACTCCGGGGAGTAAACTCCCCAGAGCTAGATTAGTAACAAGCATTTCTGGGACAGGAAGCATACAAAAGTAACAAGTAGAGATGAGAGAGCAGCTCAGTGTGTCTTAGGGAGGAACAGCCTCACCGGCAGTCTAGAATTGTAATAGCATAACTTAAGAGAGGCAGGTTAAAGAGAGGTGCCTGGTCGGGCTAGAACTCTCCCCAACCGGATCGGGCTGTACTGGCCTGCCTCCCTCTACTCTCGCTAGATTATTAATTATACAGTATATAAAACTGATGACTACGAGGAGAAGCAGTGGGCCGGGTTAGGCGGACGCTGCAACTCCTCACTCCTTAACTATAAGCTTTATCAAAGAGGAGGGTTTTCAGTTTACTCTTAAATGTGGTGACGGTGTCTGCTCCTCGAACCCAGACTGGGAGCTGGTTCCACAATACTGGAGCCTGATAGCTGAAGGCCCCGGCCCCCAGTCTACTTCCAGAGACTCTAGGAACCATAAGTAGCCCCGCATTCCGGGAGCGCAGTGCTTTAGTGGGACAATAAGGTACTATGAGCTCTTCTAAGTATGATGGTGCTTGACCATTTAGAGCTTTGTAAGTCAGGAGGAGGATTTTAAATTCGATCCTATATGTCACTGGAAGCCAATGCAGAGAAGCTAATACAGGAGAAATATGATCTCTTCTCTTAATTCTCGTCAGAACACGTGCTGCAGCATTCTGGATCAGTTGGAGAGTCTTAATGGACTTATTTGGGCAACCTGATAATAAGGAATTGCAGTAATCTAGTCTAGAAGTAACGAATGCATGGACTAGTTTTTCAGCATCGTTTTGAGACAGGATATTCCTAATTTTGGCAATGTTACGAAGATGGAAAAAGGTTATTCTTGAGGTTTGTTTTAAGTGGGCGTTGAAAGATATATCCTGATCAAAAATAACTCCTAGATTTCTGACAGCAGTGCTGGAGGCCAGGGTAATACCATCCAGAGTAACTATATCTTTCGAAAACGAAGTTCGGCGGTGCGTTGTTCCTATCACAATAACTTCAGTTTTGTCTGAGTTTAACATCAGGAAATTGTGGGTCATCCATGATTTTATATCCTCAATACACGTTTGAAGTCTTGCTAACTGACCACTTTCATCTGGCTTAATTGACAGATATAATTGGGTATCGTCTGCGTAACAGTGATAGTTAATTGAGTGTTTCCTAATAATATTACCTAGAGGAAGCATATATAAGGAAAATAGAATTGGTCCAAGCACTGAGCCTTGAGGAACGCCATGGCTAACTTTAGCGTGCTTGGAGGGTTTATCATTAACATGAACAAATTGGGATCGTTCAGAGAAATAGGACTTAAACCAGCTTAGTGCGATTCCTTTAATGCCAACTAAGTGTTCCAGTCTCTGTAACAGGATGGTATGGTCAATAGTGTCAAATGCAGCACTAAGATCTAGTAGAACAAGAATGGAGACAAATCCTTTGTCTGCAGCAGTTAGAAGGTCGTTAGTAATTTTCACCAGTGCCGTCTCTGTGCTATGATTCTTTCTAAATCCTGATTGAAAATCATCAAATAGACTGTTGCTATGTAGAAAATCACATAACTGATTAGCAACCACCTTCTCAAGGATCTTGGATAGAAAGGGAAGGTTAGATATAGGTCTGCAGTTTGCTAAGACCTCAGGATCTAGGGTGGGTTTTTTCAGAAGAGGTTTTATCACAGCAATTTTAAATGACTGCGGTACATAACCTGTTAGTAAGGACGTATTGATCATATCTAATAATGAAGAGTTTACCACGGGTAACGCTTCTTTGAGTAGCCTCGTTGGGATGGGGTCTAAGAGACAGGTAGACGGCTTAGCTGAGGATATCTTTAACATTAATTGTTAATGTCATTTCATATTGTGGTGTCGTGTGATATACTAAATTAACTGTATCTCGTTGTAAATAACCTGACAGGAATGTGGTTTTATGTTAATCCCATGAATAAAATACCTTAAAAATCAAGGTACTTGATACAACAACTATAAGCAAAACAAATTAAGAAATATATTGTGTTATTATTAACACTTACCATCCCGAGCAATGTTACCCTTAACCTAAACAGAGCTTAGGGGCCCTATTTAAGCGCACGGCGTGAAGCGGCTGGCGCAGGTGCATTTAGGGCGTGTACGAATCCACTTTTGCTGGTTTAACAGCAGAAAAAAGGGTCCGGGCGCGTGGTTCTAAAGGGTTGTCCTTAGTGTCTTCATTAATCAGAGGTGTGTTTTGGGTGTAACATGCAATCAACCAATCAGAGATTAAAAGCCAGGCGCATTTGGACCTTGGAACATTGCTGTTATGATGGAGGATTTGCACCGTAATATTTTTATTTGTAATCTTCTGCATGTGTGTGTGTTGCTGTGTGTCCCTGTGTGTGTAACAAGCATAGTGTGCGCGCGCTGTGCACGAGCCTAGGAGCATTTTAATAATGCTCTGTTAAAATAACAATGAAATGCTGAGTTATTGACTTTAGCAGGTTTTTGTTGGTCAATGGCGTGATCACTTTCTGCTGCCTCAAGATAGCAATACTCCCAGAATGCACCTGAACACATCTCCCTGTAAGACCACCACGCCCAGAATGCACCTGAACACACCTCCCTGTCAGAGCAGCACGCCCAGAATGCACCTGAAAACACCTCCCTTTAAGACCAGCACGCCCAGAATGCACCTGAACACACCTCCCTTTAAGACCAGCACGCCCAGAATGCACCTGAACACACCTCCCTGTAAGACCAGCACGCCCAGAATGCACCTGAAAACACCTCCCTTTAAGACCAGCACGCCCAGAATGCACCTGAACACACCTCCCTTTAAAACCAGCACGCCCAGAATGCACCTGAACACACCTCCCTGTAAGACCAGCACGCCCATGGGCCACAGATGGGTGCAGGTGCATTTGTTATTTAAACAACGTGGGCGCTGGATGGGAAACTGACAACTGGGTTGGTCTTAAACTAGCATAGGGACTTGGGTCGGGCTTTTTACTGCACTGTGCTGGCTGCCTAATAGGGCCCTAGGTCTGTTTGGGCTCAGTTAAGTTGTTTCCTTTGGCTGTAGAAACTGGACACTTCCATTAGAGAGAGCAGAAAGTGTGTGATTAGCATTTTATATTCTACTGTCCCTTTTATCATGATCTTCATGTTGTTGGATTCCCATAGGGTACAGATTGGACCATTGGCAAATTATCAAGGATGTTTTATCAATATTAATAAAGTTATGAATATGGTTATTCATAACTTTATCAAATCGACAAAAAATCAAAACGGGGCACCACCCTGCAAGTTAGGGACCAATAATCAAACTGTGGAACAGTCTCATTTCTGTGAAAATCCTTTAAAAGGAAACAAAGGAACCGGTTCAGCCAGCAATTATTACAACAAGTACACAAATAATCACAAACAACTGCTATTTAAGTATAATACGATTTATTAACGTCACAATTATCAGTAGCTAATCAATAATCCTTCAATAATAAATTTATATACCTTTTTACAATATCACAAAAAAAAAAAAAAAAAGCAAAAACAAAGCAGCATGGACACATCTGTGTCTGTGTGTGTGTGTGTGTGTGTGTGTGTGTGTGTGTGTGTGTGTGTGTGTGTGTGTGTGAGAGACAGTGAGTGAAAGAGGAGTGGCGGTGTCGAAATGTAGTTGTAACAGGCGACTACCAAAATCGCTACTCCGGTGAACTGCACATAACTATTTAGCCTCAAGAGGGCGATAGTGGTGCTGGGTGCACGAGGAGGGGCTGAAGAAGCTGGGGGGGTTGCTAGGCAACGCGCACGCTTAGCCGATATGGTAGTTCCTGTGTTAGCTCTGTACAAACGTAAGCCGATTCCACGTGGCTAAGCTAGCAGCAACATTAATTTCATCTTTGTGTCATAAAAACAAAGAACAGTCACTCTCAAGGAGAACTCCTTGCTGATGGAGTGTGTAGTTCCAGTCCAAATCAACCTTTCAGTGTGATTCATGCCAGGGATTCTGACAGGCCTACGAAAAGCAGTCTCTGAGCTGGAATACTGTAAGCCAACTGGGGTAGCAGTCCATGCCTCTGAGACAGCTCAGCACACACCATCTCCATCACTACCTCCCGGTCCTGTTTCTCACAGCTCTGACAACATGTTTATCCTTCTCTTCCCCCACCATATAGCTCTGGGCAGACAGGATGATGCAGAATACCCTGCATACAAATATATAATCACAGTGTGTACACACACACACACACACACACACACACACACACACACACACACACACACACACAATCACTGTAATTGTAACCAGTGTTGGGAACGTTACTTTAAAAAAGTAATTATAGTTACTCACTCCTTGTTCCAAAAAGTAACTGAGTTAGTAACTGAATTACTCTATAATAAAAGTAACTCGTTACCAGGGAAAGTAACTATTTGCGTTACTGTTAAAAAAAAAAAGTTGCTATATGTCAAAGAATTTGGATTTTTTTGAGCAGTTTTCACAAGTTAGTTGAAATGAGTAGAACAGCAGGGTTTGTACATAACTTTTGATATTTATTGCACGTCGACAGACAGCAAGAGGTTTATCCTGCACTTCAAGTATTATCTTTGTAAGAAAAGTAAACAGTTACACCATATAAAGTGCATTTAACTCTAGCAAATTAAATCAAGCTCTCTCAACCTGAGACAACAGGTTAAGTAAACAACCTGTACTTCCAAGTGTTTTGTTCACAACAAAAGTAAACTTTGCTCCGAGTCCTTCTTTGCTAGTGGATGGCGAGCTATCATCTGTGGTGGAGGTAGCCTATCGCTGGTTTTGGCCACTAGCTTTGTAGATGCGTGTGTCGTTGTGAGATGCTTCATTAAATTAGAGTTGCTTATAACGGAAGTCGACAAAGTCTTCGCTCCTGGACATAATGTAGGACATTACATGCACATTCTTGCCTTTGACCACAATGAATTTGAAGTAGTGCTTATATCTCCACCTTGAAAATGCCAATTTTCCATCAGAATCAGAATCAGAAATACTTTAATAATCCCAGGGGGGAAATTATTTTTGTTACCACTCCAGGTATACAAACAACAAATAAAAACATCATATATTATCAAGACTTTTAACATATATAATAAAAACAAATATACAGTAATAATATATCAAATATGACATGTACAGTGTAAATGTGCAAATAGTGCAATAAAAAGAAAAATGATTGTTTGGATTGCTCCTGACTCGCCATCTCTGCTGCTTCATCGAATCTCTGTTTTGCTGGTGTGTGTGTGTGTGTGTGTGTGTGTGTGTGTGTGTGTGTGGCGCGTGTGCTGGCATGTGAGTAAAAACACTGGCTCTGATTGGCTACCATGAAACATGACTCTGCCTTAGCCAATCATAATCGCTTACCTCGTTATTAACCCACCTCCTCACTAGCTGTGAGCCAGCGATGCGTTTCGGATTACACAGTTTATTCAATCAATGCATAGTAACGCACCGCATTTAACGTCCAGTAACGTTAACGGCGTTGTAACGACGGGAAAAGTAATTAGTTAGATTACCCCGTTACTGAAAAAATAACGTCGTTACATAACGCTGTTCTTTTAAACGGCGTTATTCCAAACACTGATTGTAACAAAGGCCACATTCCCAGCTTACCACATCATACAACTCCAGACTATCTACTACACTGTTCGCATTGTATGTGTGTGTGTGTGTGTGTGACTGAGTGAGTGAGTACACCATATGAGTTCAATTCTTTATTGAAATCACAACTTTTTAACTGTTGTGTTCAATCTCATCACACAAGAAGAAGCACAGAGGAACATACAGTACTAGATTAAGCAAACTGAAGTATGTGTTAAGGTAAATGTTTAATGTGGAACTAGGTCTTCTCCTGCACCATGCGTCTGATCTATAACCAAAGCTCTCTCAGCTCCTGCTGACCTTTGGCTTCTCATGTGTGCAGAAATGCTATTTATGAGGTGAGATACTCATTTAATCTCAGCACATCCTCAATTTGATTTCTGATAGACATTGTTTATGTGTACGACTGGCAGGAAATTCACATCCTGTCATCTTCCTGCTTTTCCTTTCTGCGCTCCCTGTCCGCCTCTTCTTCTCATTGTCTTTATGACTCCCTGCCTTTTCCTCCGTAAACCTCTCATGACTCTACCCACACAAATGTTTTCTCTCTGTCATTCGTTGCAATAAAGAATTCGCAATCTGAGCTGTGATAAATGATGAGTAACAAAAAACAAGTTTCCCCTTTTGATTTCCCATAATCAAAACTTTTCAGTAATTGAACAATATGAACCAACACTAAAGAACACACTACACAACACTATGTTTGTAAAATTGCTCCCAGTGCTGTGATGGAGGAGTTAAATTAACCTCCTGCTCGTATTCAACTGCAGATGAACTTTTCACATACATCCCAGATAGGCTGTAAAGGATATTTGTCCCGGCAGTATTGGTATACACTCTGATGGAATACAAATGCATGATGCCCTTTCCACGTTATATACAATATGTTGTGGCATATAGAGTGAGACACAAGAGGCTGGAGGTCATTGTCACAGGTCTTTCTTTTAATGCATTTGAGAAGTTTTCTTTAAAATAGCAAATCCCCTAACCCAAATGATTGCCACCAGATAATGTCAACATGTACACTATCCTACTCTGTAGAGATTGAGGGGAGCAACATCACCTGTTGCCACACTAACCAACAGGAGAGGCCAGTTCAGTACCAAACTTTTTACCAGTGAAGTTCTGGCTTGACATATCCATTGTCTGTAAGTGCTTATCCTTTACACGTACACAACTATGCATGAAGCTCTACTGCAAATGTAGTGGTATATTCAAATGGTATATCGGCAATAACTTGTTTATTGGACTATTGGTCTCAAAGCAAAGAATACTGCCTATTTCTTTTCACAATTTTGAAACCTAATTTTATATACTTGCCAATTTTTTTAAATGATTGATATTTGGCTGGGTGGTTAATAACACATGTCCTTGTGGTGTGACAGACTCAGAACACATTTGGTTTTGCTTTATCAGGACTTTCACTTAATTTCTTGTTTTGTTTTTGAGTGTATCTAATTTAGAACTTGTACATCTTACTTTCCTTTCCACAAGGCAACACCTAAGTCATCCTGACCCCGTTCAAATCTCAGCATGCTAACCAGGGAACCGGCTCTCCATCCTAATTTTCTTTATTTGTGCTTATTTAGCATTTCTAATTAGAAGACATGGGAATGGGAGTGGGGGAGTGGAGGAGGGATAGAGTGCACAAGAGTGAGAAAAGATAGAGATGTGCAAAGATAGAGACACACACACACACACACACACACACACACACACAAAAACATCTCCTTCACAACTGGGCATTAGTGATGAGGAGATGAGGCCTTGAGCTTTATCCCATCCTCCAGAGAGATATGTAGAAAGATGGAGAGAGGGGAGCTCCTAAACATTCCTCCTGCAGGCCTGCTGGCTACGGTGTTTAGCACAGTCAGGAAAGTCACTTTCTAATTCACTGCAACTTTCAGAAACGTTCTGTTAATAGGTAAGAATGGCAATAACAATGGAAGGCCATCACCAAGGTCCTATTGGGAATTATAACCACTCAGCATAACCTTCTACTTTTATACTTCACTTTTATTCACATTTTTTTCTAACAAATCTTTTTTTAAAGTATTGTTTCCCAGTTAAACTGAAGTCCAGGTGTAATAACATTGCAGATACATGATATATATCTGGAGATAAGACCAACACAAACACATGTCAGATAAATCAGACAACTAAGGAGAGTGTCTAGCTGATGATTTGCAATGATTTCAGTTAGTTGACAATCTCAACTCAAGAGCTACCTACTCACTTTTTCGGTACCTTTGCATTGTATCACATGGGCTTCTTTAGCATTAGCAGTTTTCTCATTCTGAGCACCTGTAGGACATGTTCTCGACAGTTCATTGTTTACCTTGGAAAGGAGTTTTTAACTAGTGCTCAGAATCATGGGAAGTGTGAACATGGTAATTAAGCAAACTCAATGTGCTGATGTGGACCAAGTGATATGGTCAAAAGCTTAGGAACAAATGAGCAAGTTTACCTTGAGTTCAGGGATGTACTGGAGGCTAAACGCATGTAAACGCCGTTTACGCACCTCCCGAAATTCGAAAATAGCATTAACCACCTCTAAATAGCCTATCGTTCCTAAGCCATTCTAAATGAAGCTTATGTCTTTTTAGTTTCATATTGTTCATTATTAGCTTCATAGGTTGTTAAACCTAAGACGAAGTCTATCCATATTGCACTGCATTATGGGACTGTCAGTGTTGACCAGTCTCCTGCGTAGCCAGCAGGAAGCAGCAGACTGCATCAAAGATTCGTCAGTCACTGGCCTACACTACATCGCGTCTCATGTAATGAATGGATTTTAAAAATGGATATCCGCCAGTTTTTTAAGCGCCGTCAAGACAGCAGCCCTCCTCCTGATGCCAGCAAACGGCCTCGGCTACAAGACCAAAGTGAGTGAGCTCGGAAAACAGTACTAAACATCATGTTTTTGAGGTTCATTTGGCCCACCTTACCGGTGACTGCGTCATGGTCCACCTGATCACAGAATTTAGAGTTTACCCACCTCTTTTTTTTTACCACTACACCCCTGCTTGAGTTGACATTGTTTTGTCAACTGCTGTTCCCAGGGTCTAGAATGATCCACATCGATACACAGGGAAGAGCAAATTACATTTAACCATGTATCCAGCTAATTTAAATAGCTCATTGTGTGAACAGGTAATTTCATTTGATATTGTATGTGACATTTTATTTTGCGGGGTGCAAATGTTCCATCAAAACAAATTCCTTCCCAAGACCATTTGGCAGCCCGCTTAGCACCGCCCAAGACGATTGTGACAACTGTGATTGGTTTGGCCCTAAGCAGCTGCTTAGTTTGCTTATGCGTCGGGCCGGCTCTTTATATGTGTATGCAAACTATTTGCCTGTGTGTGTGTGTCTGTCTGTCTGTCTGTCTGTGTATCTGTCGGTCTGTGAGTGAGACAGAGAGTGTGTGTGTGTGTTTGATAAAGCCTGCCAATGTCTGTTTCCCCTGCTTTCCATATTTAATAGGACTTGTCTGCCTCTAACAGATGATCTACATATTTCCCTGTGAACCAAATGCATTTTAAGAAGTTGGCAGCCATAATTAACGCGGTCATTTTCCAAAACTCAAAATGTTGTTTCTTCTTTTTTTTTTTTTTTTTTTTTTTTTCTTCAATGTCTGTGCATGAATCCATACAGCAGCTAATTAGGGTTTATATTTAGAGGCTGTGAAGGGATGCAAGTTGTTATTCTGTTGTTAGCAGAATATAGTAAAATGGCTGAGAATATTCAGGAAAATGAAAGCATGAGCAGCACTCCAGGCATCTGACTCCTGCTGTGTGCTGTGCTGACTGGAGGACGCCGTGAACTTAACACCTCTACAGGTTGATGCTTTATGATGCTATTCTTACTGCTGTTTCACACTTCTGGTTAGAGATGCTGCACTGCATTTAGTCATATTAGTACTTGCAGTGTTTTCCTTAGCTTTGTGTAAGACTTAGGTGCACGTATTTGGCGGGGGGTGTAAGCAACAGTTTATTATGAGCTTATCTGTTTCTAAAACGTTGGAAAAGCTAGAGCAGAAAATAATAATAATAAATAACATTAAAATGTTATGTACAGAGTCTTGTATCTTTGACTTTTTGTCAGTGAACCTGATTTTTCAGTTTCTTCTTGTTGATATGAATCCCTAGCCTGGCGAGACTGTCCTGATCTGGCGAGCTCCAGTTTTCCACTCGCAGATCAGACTGGCATCTTGAGATTTGGAAAAGCCGTTCACGTTGGTTTTGAGGCGGGTTTAGGTGTGACGCAGCGAGAAGCGACTGTTCAGTCTACACAACGTGGCGGCTTCCACAGGAAAATGGGCAGGAAAAAAACAGCAAAGGTGAAAAGTGAATTAACTGTGCTAGCAGAAGACATAAGAAACACCAAGCAGTAACACATATTGTTGTGTAATGTTTAAACAGAAGCATATTCATTTTAGAAATAAAAAAGAAAAAAAAAATCACATTTGGTAAATGCGTGCTATAGCTCTTCACGGAGTAGAACCAATTAACAGAGTTTAAGACGAGGGAATTTTATTTATTTTTTCTATGCATTTTGGCTTTTCATCCACACACAAACTAATTTTAGGTCACTGTGAACTGAGCTTTTGGAAAACTCTAGCCAGGGTGAAGACTTTTAGAAATGTGTCTGAAAAAGAACAGAGCAATTTAAAGTGAGCCACAGACAAGAGAACATGAATTCAATCCATCATGCTCTCATCAGCACAGTGACAGGAGCAGAAGGGAGTAGGATCCCCTGATAGGCATTAGACTTACTTCTCTTCTTCCTCCCTGTCACTTTCAGCATTTCGCTGTCACTCGGTCAACAGGAGTCTGGTGTATCACACAACTCTAGGAATTACAGTTTCTTCATCACCCCCTCTTTATTTCTATCTTTTACTCAAGAATTCCTGTCTCTCACTCCTTTATTTTTCAGTTGAACATACTGTAATGCTGTAATGCTTTAATCTCTACTGATAACATGTCAGCTAAAGCAGTTGCATTAAACTTGAGTAACACTGGATTAGATTTGAGAGGAGACAAATGAAGCATAGCGTAAATTGTGGTAGGTCACGGAGTCAAGCTGGGCTATTAGCTCAGCTCATAGCTGACAGTTCCCAGCTGACAGTTCCCAGCTGATGGCTCATCTGATTCCCTCTTTTGATTGGATTTCCAAATAGCTCTATTTAAACTGCTTTTCCCAGCCTACCTTGCTGCATCTCTGCTGGTGCTTGCAACCCACCTCCACCCCAGGTCCTCCTCTTAAATTCATTGTCACGAATGACGACTGGAGAGGAGGCTTTAAGTTCTCAATGCGAGTGTTTATTAACAAAACCATCACCAAAACCTACTCAAACCGAAATACAAAAACAAAATATTAAACAGAGGTAAAAAAAACAGCAAACAAACCGGCAACCTCACAGCCAGCTGCCAAGACTGCTCAAGCCTTCTTCTCCTGAAGCCCTTAACTTACGTTTCTCAAAACATCATTACAATTGGATAGATCAGTTACTGCTGACAATACTATTTATACATATATGTGTACCCACTACAGTAGGCACCCCAAATATTATAAAAATGTCAGTTTATGCAGAAATAGTTTACCTATTGTTCTTCACCTTAGGATTGCCCAGCCCCTCCCTTCAGAAAAGACCAAATGAGGCAAACCTGCATCCACTCTCCCTGATTACGCTGGTTAGCAGCTGAGCTACCCCCCCTATGAACCCATAAAACCTGCCCAACAGGCCTATGTCAAATAATAAAGTAACAAATAAACTAAAACAATAACCTACAACATTAGTGATATTAAGAATTAAGCAGACACCAAACAGTATTACTTTTGGAAACAGGGCCTAGTGAAAAGGGAGAAAGGCAGCCTTTTCACATTCATGTTGTCTGACTTAATCAATGTCATGTCTTGGTCATTGATGCTGCTCTGTTTGGTACCCTAAAGGGATCCTGGACTGCTCTCTCCCCACTTAAGGCTTTCCACATATGCATATGGAAGGGCAGGGAGGTGCGCTCTCCCTGCCTCATGCTTTCCACGTATGCACGTGTCAGTGGTCCTGACTAATGTGTAACAAATGTAAGAACAGGGTCAACTTAGAGAGGATCCTTGGCTGGAAGAGGGGTGTATAGCGATGACACCCCTCTGCTGTTCCACGGCGCTCCCACTACTCTTGCCCACGGCGCTCTTTCCGATGCCGCTACACTCTTCCCAGCTGCTCCGTTGGTCGTCGTAGCCCCCGCTAGGGAACACCACCACATGGCAACCTCCGATGCCGACTGCCGCGCTCTGCTTTCTTCTGTGGCTGTTTTTCTGTTGTTCTACTGTTCAGGAGCTGCCTTGGTTTTTTGCCCTCCTCGTCGCTTCGACCTTGTGCTTTTCCTCGTCTTCTTTTTTCCTTCATTGGTGGGGTTGGCGCGGAGGCTCTGCCTGTGGTCCCTGCCGTCAAGGTGTCACCTCTTGCTGGCCTTCTCCCTCTCTTCCCATGTGACTTCCCTGTCACGGTACGCCCGTAGGA